>NC_046154.1:151218360-151431118 GCF_011064425.1 Rattus rattus | reverse complement strand
AAGATGGAGAAAAAGTAGTATTAGGAAAGTTTTTTTTACTTTCACAATCACAACTTACAGTAAACTGTTTCTGAGAAACTGAGTGAAGTTTCAAATCTCAAAGATATTGCTCATTCCTGAATTCCTGATAGGAAAGCACAGGTCTTTCAGAGTCTAGGGAAGGATTAAGTTAATGGCTTTAAAATCTTTAATGATACAATCCTAGTAACAGGATGAATATGAAAAATGTTTAGATTGAAAAGTCTGTCAAAATTGCTGTGATGGGATGAGTGGGTGTTATCTACACTACCAAAAATAAATGTTTCCCAATAACAACACAGAATACAGTCTATTTTCCCTCTATCAGCCCCCTCTTCTTTCTCCCTTTCTTTCCTTTATTTTTTACAAAATTGAGCTCTGTACAATTTAACTGATTTTCAAATTTGTCCTAAGAAATGAGAGGAAGCAAAGAAGCATGATAGATTTCTAACTGAATAGAAACAAGTAGAAAGATATAAAAGAAGACATTTTGAGGAAAAATTTCACAAATGGATGAAATAATATTTGTTTCCAATATCAGTTTGGGCTGACATATTAAATTGGTTGATAAATTAAAAGTTTGCCCAAATGTGCTTAAAAATATAAATTTATTACCTTTTAAAAATAAATAAGCCTCTAACCTTGTTGAATCATTTTTAGAAACCCAATACGTGAAGTGGTTTCTGCTCTATAAGCCCAACTTCAGAGCCTAATCCTGTTTATCCCAATGCCATATGTACCAAGTTCAGTATCATTGTTCAGAGACCATATAGGATCTCACTAGTCCAAGTACTTGATGAGAACACATATCTCAGTGTGGGTGTACTAATAAAACATTGGATAGAGTTCCTGTAGCACTTCAGAATAAATTGAGATCATTGAACTGCCTGGTAAATATTTCAAATTAATAATTCCAGTCACATGAAAATATAATACAAAAATAAAAAAAAAGGTTTTTGTTCTTTTGTTTCTTTCTTGGGCATCTGTATTTGTGTTTATATGTGTGCACATACCAATACACGGGCCTGTAACTCAAAACTTACACAAGTTAGTTCTTTTACTGTGTCTGTCTTTAAGACTAAACTCAGACTATTAGGCTTGGTAGCCAATGGCATCATGTGACACTCTCATTCCCCTGCACTCTCAAAGGAGAAACTCAATGAGACTGAAGAGAAAACATACATACCTATAAATAAAGTGAGGAATTTAATGGACATTTGTGATGTGAAATTCATCGAACACTTAAAAAACAGACTCAAAAAGAAGTTGACACTATTTAAAAAGAAAAAAGACTCAAATACGATCTCAGGGCTTAAAAGTATAGCAAAATTTTCAATAGAGTGCTTCAAATGCAAGTTTAATCATGTTAAAAAAACTAACCAATACCATTAATCTAAATATAAGTGATTTGCTATCATCTAACTGGAGAAAAATAGTAAAATAATGCAAAACCTATGAAATGCAAACCTGTGAATAATATACATGCAACTGTTAGGTGGAAAAGGGATATAATGAGAGGCACAGTTCCTGTAAAGAAATCATAATGTAAGCTTCCCAAATTTGGGAAATATATGAACATCCAGTTCCATGAATCATGAATGATGTTAAAAAGGATCATGTGAAAATGAATATTTTAAGGGTTGGGAAATTAGCTCAGTGGTAGAGTGATTGCCTAGCAAGTACAAGGCCCTGGGTTCGGTCCTCAGCTCCGAGGAAAAAAAAAAAAGAAAATGAATATTTTAATTAAATTTACAAGGACAAGCAAAAATTAACTTGGCATATACAGGAATATTCCATAAGGCTACTAAAAGATTTCTCAGCAGAACCCTTGTAGATGTGAAAGGGGTAAAAAAGTGTGTTCAAACTACTAAAAAAAAGAATAGAAAAAAAGAAAGAAAAAAGAAAACTACAACTCATGATACTAAATGTTTCAAAGTTACTCTGTTATATTGAAGGAAAGATAAGGATTTTTCTGAATAAATAAAATCTACAAGAGCTTCTTCATAAGAAATTTGAAATGAATTTGTTAAACTTCAATGAAAGAAGCAAAATAGCAGCATTAAATATATATGCATGAAAGTATAAGCTTATTAATAAAGATAAATGTGTAGCAGAATATAGACTATTTTATAAAAGTAGATAAGTTTTATTCATTTAAAGTATAGCTGGTAAAATTAAAATTGTCAAAATAACTGTATTTATGATTTTTTTAATGTATAACATATATACAGCATAGACAGGCTCAAATATAACACCATGATGCAATACATATGAGTGGAGGATAAATATAGTTTTATGAAATTGAAACCAAGTTCAAAGGGAACTATTATGCAGTATAAAATTTTATATATAAGTCCTCATGGTAGCTGCAAGAACATTTAATAGGTACACAAATGATGAAGACAATCAAAAGAGAAAAATATGAAATGACTCCTAATAGCATTCTGCTCTAGCCATAGCTCAGTATCTCACTCAACCCACATCAAAGAAGACTCTTGCAGTGGATGGAAATCAACATAGAGGTCTACAACTGAAAAGCCTGTAGACAGTGAGGAACTTTGTAGTACTAAGTCCTAAATGGACTATCTTGATCAAAACCCTTCCCATAGGGTTCATAGATTTATGAAGAAGCAGAAGTAGAAAGATTGTAAGAACAAGATCTCCAAGGAAACAATATTCCCAGAAACAACAAAACTTGTGCACATGTGAACTCACAGAGACTTTGACAGCACACACAAACATGCACAGGTTTAAATCAGATGGAGTCTTAGCATTGAAAGGGGAAAGTAGACATGGACCACACACTTAACCAAGTAGCTATTTGCAGAGATTACTTGGAGTAAATGGGAAAATCGGGGTTTTTATCCAATGGAGTCTCACTGGCATACTGAACAGTTAAGAGTAGGTCCCATGTCTAGGAATATTGGACCGATAAAAAATTAACTTAATATATTTTATATATAACTTTTTGTTACATTTTGCATTATTTTGTTTGGTTTGTTTTTGTTTGCTTTTTTTTTATTTGAGATAGATGATAGATAGATAGGTAGATAGATAGATAGATAGATAGATAGATAGATAGATAGATAGATAGATATAGATAGGTAAAACACAAAATTGAATGGACAGAGAAGTGAGTAGGATTTGTGGAAGGAAAAAGGAATCAAGTTTTATCGTATCAGAGTATTTTAATTAAAACCTCAAAAAGCTTATATGTGTGGGTGAAGAGGACTAAGGTTGGGGGAGAAAGGTGAGGAAGTTACTCAACAAATCTCTGGATTCAGACTCTAAAGATCAGCATAAGGGTAGAGAACTGAGTTTATTGCCCAGTGCATAATCCTAAATACAGTGTTTTAGCTGCTGAATTCTAGGCCAATTGGATCTTGCCACACTGTCACCATGCCCCAATGAAAGATCTCCCTGATGAGGTAATTCAGAATTGTCACTTATTAGAGTTTCAGTGGAGACAGGGAAACATCTACCACCCTAGCCTCAGTTCCTTTTTGGTGTCTCACCTGTGTTCTGGTAGCCATCTCAGAACTAATACCATGTACAGCATCAGGACTCTTTGAGGAATAGCAGGAGCATGTGGTGCCTCACTTTTCATCCCACTTTTTCCTTCCCAAGGTTGACCTCCAAATCCCCACATACATGATGACTGATCTCTTTCTTCCACTCATGTTCTATTTAGGCCATCACACAGCTAGATGGGTGGTGTTATCCACATATAAATTCAATGTAGAGAAAAATTTCAAGATATAAAACTGTTCTGAGTATACCCAAAAGATGCCCCAACATATGAAAAAGACACGTGCTCCACTATGTTCATCACAGCCTTATTTATAATAGCCAGAAGCTGGAAAGAACCCAGATGCCCTTCAACAGAGGAATGGATACAGAAAATGTGGTACATCTACACAATGGAATATTACTCAGCTATCAAAAACAATGACTTTATGAAATTCGTAGGCAAATCGTTGGAACTGGAAAATATCATCCTGAGTGAGGTAACCCAATCACAGAAAAGCACACATGGTATGCACTCACTGATAAGTGGTTATTAGCCCAAATGCTTGAATTACCCTAGATGCCTAAAACAAATGAAACTCAAGACAGATGATCAAAATGTGAATGCTTCACTCCTTCTTTAAAAGGGGAACAAGAATATCCTTGACAGGGAATAGAGAAGCAAAGATTAAAACAGACACAGAAGGAACACCCATTCAGAGCCTGCCCTACATGTGGCCCGTACATATACAGGCACCCAATTAGACAAGATGGATGAAGCAAAGAAGTGCAGGCCGACAGGAGCCAGATGTAGATCTCTCCCGAGAGACACAGCCAGAATACAGCAAAAACAGAGGCGAATGCCAGCAGCAAACCACTGAATTGAGAATAGGACCCCCGTTAAAGGAATCAGAGAAAGAACTGGAAGAGCTTGAAGGGGCTCGAGACCTCATATGTACAACAATGCCAAGCAACCAGAGCTTCCAGGGACTAAGCCACTACCTAAAGACTATACATGGAGTGACCCTGGACTCTGACCTCATAGGTAGCAATGAATATCCTAGTAAGAGCACCAGTGGAAGGGAAGCCCTGGGTCCTGCTAAGACTGAACCTCCAGTGAACTAGATTGTTGGGGGGGAGGGCGGCAATGGGGGAGGATGGGAGGAGAACACCCATAAAGAAGGGGGAGGGGGAGGGATGTTTGCCGGAAATCAGGAAAGGAATAACTTTCGAAATGTATATAAGAAATACTCAAGTTAATTAAAAAAAAAAAAAAAAAAAGAACCTTAAAAAAAATAAAATAAAAAAAAACTGTTCTGAGGGATTGTATCTGATCTATAGTTTTTAATATAAAACATCATAGCTATAAGACTTTCTTTATATTATTTATTGAAGAAATTTTTATAGTTTAAATTAGTGATATTATGGAAATACTGATTCTATAGATTCAAGTGCATCTAAAATCCTAGAGACCAAAAATAGTCATGGTTATTTTTGTGCTTCAAAAAGCTATAGAAAAGTATAAATGACATTCATCCTTGAGAGACCTAAGTATTTCCATAAAGACATTCATTGCTAACTATGGGGTTTGAGTGGACAATAATGTACTCTTAGGCTTTTTGTAGAAAGTTAAATCTAAATACATGGTGCTAGCTTCCAGAAATTTGGTTTAATACATTTTCATTAAAAAATTTAAAGTTGCAAGTAATTCTTCCTAAAATAATTCCCTGGAATAGAGTTTGGAAAGCAGATTTAGCTGCTAGGAAAAAATTTTAAACATTGCCAAGTGAAATAGAAATGGTTATTTTAAAACAAAAAAGCTGATAGTTGAAATGCCCTTTCTGAATTATACAACTCAATCCACCACCGCAAATTCTGAATGGATTGTGAAATGAAGTTTCTATTCATTAAGGGAGAATGGGCATTGTTCTAAGAGATGAGCAACTCAGCCATCCTTTTCATTATAAAATCTACTTCAGCCTTCCTTGAGGAATTTGAAAATTTCTGACCTGCATCTGGAACTGACCCTGTGTTACAACACCTGCTACCTAGATCCCATGGGGAAGAGAGCAGGTCTCTCAGAAGTACTGACACACTAAAGAGCAAAGGTGAAACCACCATTTCTGCTCACATTCCTGGCACTAGTAAACCCCATCCAGAGTCCTCATGACAGAGCAACCAAGGAGAAGTCTGGGATGGAATTCTTCCAGTTTCTGCTTGAGCCCAAAACTGACACTGTGCCACAGCTCTCTGTATCCAGATCCTCTGGGAAGGAAGCTTGTCTCCCAGTAGTCTTGACACACAGGCTTACAGGACAGTGAAATCATTGTCAGAAATAAGAACACAGGCTAAAATCAGAGATAAGCAGATTGGGAGAGGCAAGGGCAAGAACCTAATCAACAGAAACCAAGGTGACTTGGCATCATTGGAACCCAGTTCCCCTAGACAGCAAGACTAGATACACCAACACACCAGAAAAGCAAGACTTTGATTTAAAATCACAATACATGATCATGTTAGAGGACTTTAAGAAGGACATAAATAACTCCCTTAAAGAAATACAGGACAACATAGGTAAATAGGAAGAAGCTCTTAAAGTGAAACATAAAAATCAAACAGGTGAAGGAATTGAACCAAACTATCCAAAATCTAAAAATGGAAATAGAAACAATGAAGAAATCGCAAAGGGAGACAACCCTGGAGATAGAAAACCTAGGAAAGAAATCAGAAGGCATAGACCCAAGCATTACCAACAGAATACAAGACATAGAAGAAAGAATCTCAGGGGCAGAAGATATGAAAGAAAATATGAACACAACCTTCAAAGAAAATGCAAATCACAAAAAACTCCTAACCCAAAACATCTAGGAAATCCAGGGCACAACGAGAAGATCAAACCTAAAAATAATAGGTATAGAAGAGAGCAAGGATTCACACTTTAAAGGGCCAGAAAATATCTTCAAAAACTTATAGAAGCAAACATCCCTAATCTAAAGAAAGAGATTTCCACCCAGGAGTGCAGACATTCTGAGACTGTAGGACAGACTGCCACCTCTGCATACCTCTGCCCACATCCCTGGTCCAAGGGGAAACTGCACAGTGCCTCTGGACATAGAGATATAAGAACAGACAGCCGCCTGTACCTGCGGTTCTGGTCTGCACCCAGGACTAAACTGAACCAGCCAAACAGCTCCCTGAACCCAAATCGCATGGTGGAGAGAGCTAGACCCTCAGAAGTGTGAATAGTCCTGAGAAGTCAGAGGAGAACAACCCTCTGCCCACAATCCAGACGCAAGAATGAACCTCATACTGCCAACTATGCTCCTATGTGCAAGGACCTAGAAGCAATCAGGGGCAGGACCCTTTGATACCTGCCCATGCCTAGAGATGAAAGACAGTCTCCAGGAGTGCCTACACACCTGAAATCAGAGCACCTGTTCTCAGAAAATGCTGAAAGAAAACAGGAAAACAGCTATACAAGAGTGCTGACACAGAGGCCTACAGCAGGGTCAAGTCACTCTCAGAAAGAACAAGACAAGCAAACACTGGAGAAAACCCAGTGGCTAGAGGCAAGTGCAGGAACCTAAACAACAGAAACCAAGACTACTTGGGATCATCAGAGCCCAGTTCTTGACCGAAGAAAATACTGAATATCCAAACACACCAGAAAAGTAAGATCTAAATTTAAAATCACATTTTTTTTTGATAATGATGGAGGACTTTAAGACACAAAAAACTCCCTTGAAGAAATGCAGGAAAACACAAGTAAACAAGCAGAAGCCCTTAGAGAGGAAACACAAAAAGACCTGAAAGAATTACAGGAAAACACAACCAAACAGCTGAACGAATTGAAAATGGAAATAGAAACAATAAAGAAAGTACAAAGGGAGACAACTTTGGATATAGAAAATTTAAGGATGAGACAAGGAACCATAAATATAAGCATCATCAACAGAATACAAGACATAGAAGAGAGAATCTCAGGGGCAGAAGATACCATAGAAAACATTGACACAACTGTCAAAGATAATGTAAAACGCAAAAGGCTCCTAACCCAAAACATACAGAAAATCCAGGACACAATGAGAAGATCAAACCTAAGGATAATAGGTGTAGAAGAAATTGAAAACTCCCAATGTAAAGGGCCAATAAATATATTCAACGAAATTATAGAAGAAAACTTTTCTAACCTAAAGAAAGAAATACACATAAACATACCAGAAACCTACAGAATTCCAAATAAATTGGATCAGAAGAGAAATTCCTCCTGTAACATAATAGTTAAAACACCAAATACACAAAACAAAGAAAGAATATGGATACTGGAGAAAATTTCCTGAACAAAACACCAATGACTTATGATCTAAGATCAAGAATCAACAAATGGGACTTCATAAAACTGCAAAGCTTCTGTAAGGCAAAAGACACTGTCATTAGGACAAAATGGCAAACAAAAAAATTGGGAAAAGATCTTTACCAATACTACATCTAAAAGATGGCTAGTTTACAAAATATATAAAGAACTCAAGAAGTTAGACTCCAGAGAACCAAATAACCCTATTTAAAAAATGGGGTACCGAGCTAAACAAAGCATTCTCAGCTGAGGATTATCGAATGGCCAAAAAACACCTAAAGAAATGTTCAACATCCTTAGTCATCAGGGAAATACAAATCAAAACAACCCTGAGATTCCACCTCATACCAGTCAGAATGTCTAAGATAAAAAAATCAGGCGAGAGGAGATGCTGGCAAGGATGTGGAGAAGGGAAACACTCCTCCGCTGTTGGTAGGATTGCAGACTGATACAACCATTCTGGAAATCAGTCTGGAGGTTCCTTAGAAAATTGGACATTCCACTTCCTGAGAACCCAGCTATACCAAAAAGATACTCCAACATACAACAAAGACACATGCTCCACTATGTTCATAGCACCCTTATTTATAATAGGTAGAAGCTGGAAAGAACCCAGATGCCCTTCAACAGAGGAATGGATACAGAAAATGTGGCACATTTACACAATGGAGTACAACATCAGCTGTCAAAAACAATGACTTCATGAAATTCGTAGGCAAATGGATGGAGCTGGAAAATATCATCCTGAGTGAAGTAACTCAACCACAGAAAAATACACTTGATATGCACTCATTGATAAGTGGATATTAGCCAAAAAGCTTAAATTACCCAAGATGCAATCCACAGACCACAGGAAGCTCAAGAAGAAGGATGGCCAAAATGCAGATGCTCCCACTCTTTCTTAAAAGGAAAAAAAAATATCCATAGGAGGGGATATGGAAGCAAAGATTAATGCAGCAACTCAAGGAATGGCCATTCAGAGCCTTCCCCACATGTGGCCATATATATACAGCCATGAAAACTAGATAAGATTGATGAAGCTAAAAAATGCATGCTGTAAGGGACTGCATATAGATCTCTCCTGAGAGACATATCCAGAGCATGTGTAATACATAGGTCAATGCTAGCAGCAAACCACTGAACTGAGAACAGGACCCACTTGGGGGGAATTAGAATAAGTATTAAAAGAGTTAAAAGAGTTTGCAATCCCATAACAACAACAATGCCAACCAGAGCTTCCAGGTATTAAACCACTACTGAAAGACTATATATGGACTGATCCAGGGCACCAACTGCATGTGTAGCAAAGAATAGCCTTGTTGGGGCACCAGTTGAAGGGGAAGCCCTTGGTCCTGCCAAGGTTGGACCCCCAGTGCAGGGGAAAAAATGGGGGGTGTATGGGAGGAATATCCCTATGAGGGAGGGGGAATGGAGGGGCTTATGGACAGGAAACTGGGAAGGGGACTAACATTTGAAATGTAAGTAAAGAAATATATCTAATAAAAATTTTTTTTAAAAAAGATTTCCACAAACATACCAGAAGCCTACAGAACTCCAAATAGATTGGACCAGAAAAGAAATTCCTCCCGTCAAACCAGTAAATGCGTAAAACAAAGAAAGAATATTAAAAGCAGTAAGGGAAAAAGGTCAAGTAAGAAATAAAGACAGACCTATCACAATTATACCAAGCTTCTCACAAGAGATATGAAAGTCACAAAAGCCTAGGCAGATGGTATACAGACCCTAAGAGAATACAAGTTCCAGCCCAGGCTACTATATTAAGCAAAACTCTCAATTAACATAGATAGAAAAACTGAGATATTCATGATAAAGCCAAATTTACACAATATATTACCACAAATCCAGTGCTACAAAGGATAATAGATGGAAAACTACAACACAAGGAGGGAAACTGCGCCCTAGAGAAAGCAAGAAAGTAATCTTCGTTCAACAAACCCAAAAGTAGGGAGCCACACAAACATAATTCCACCTCTAATAACAAAAATAACAAGAAACAAAAATCACTATTTCTTAATAGCTCTTAACGTCAATGGACTCAATTCCTCAATAAAAAGATGTAGACTAACAGCCTGTATACAGAAAGAGGACCCAGCATTTTGCTGCATACAGGAAACACACCTCAGGACAAAGACAGACACTACTTCAGAGTGAAAGTCTGGAAAACAATTTTCCAAGGAAACGGTCCCATGAAACAAGCTGAAATAGTCATTCTAATATCCAATAAAATTGACTTTCAACTAAAAGTTATCAAAAAAGATAAGGAAGGACACTGTATACTCATCAAAGTTCACAAAGATGAACTCTCCTATGCTCCAAATGCAAGGGCACCCACATTCATAAAAGAAACCTTACTAAAGCTTGATGCACACCTTGCACCTCACACAACTTCAAAACCCCACTGTCATTAATGGACAGATCATGGAAATCGGAACTAAATAGAGAAATGAACAGAACTTATTAACCAAATCGATTTAACCATATTTGTAGAACATTTCATCATAAACAAAAGAATATACCTCTCATGTACCTACTCCAAAACTGAAAATATACTCGGTCACAATACAGGCCTCAACAGATACAAGAAGTTTGAAATAATCTCATGAGTCCTATCAGATCATGATGGACTAAGGATGGTCGTCAATAAAAATAAAAATGACAGTTTTTTCCACATACACAGGGAAGCTAAACAGTGCTCTATTCAATGATAACTTGATCAATAAGAAATAGAGAAAGAAATGACTTTTAAGAATTTAATGAAAATGAAGGCTCAACATACCCAAACTTATTGACACAATGAAAGCAGTGCTAAGAGGAAAACTCATAGCTCTGAGTGCCTCTAAATTGATCATGTGTATGGGAAAGAGCAAACACTAGCAACTTGACAGCAAACCTAAAAGCTCTACAACAGAAAGAAGCAAATATACACAAAGGACAGCAGGACATAATCAAACTCATGGCTATAATCAACCAAGTAGAAACAAAAGGAAGTAAACAAAGAATCAACGAAACCAGGAGTGGGTTCTCTGGGATATTCAGCAAGATAGATTAAGCACTTGGAAGCCATTCTAACAAGAGGGCACAGAGACAGTATCGAAATTAACAAAATGAAAAGAGAGACAACAAAACCTGAGGAAACTAAAAAAAATAATCAGATGCTACTACAAAGCCTGTATTTAAAAAAAACTGGAAAATCTGGATGGAATGGAAAATTTTCTAGACATATACCAGGTACCAAATAAATCCAGATCATGTAAACCAACTAAAGAGACCCATTACTTCTAAAGAAATAGAAGCAGTCATTAAAAGGCTCCCAAACAAAAAACAAACAAAAAAGCCCAGGACCAGATGGATTTAGTGAAGAATTCTATGAGACCTTCATAGAAGACATAATACCAAACTATTTCACGGAGGGAAAGAAAGGAACATTACCCAATTCCTTTTATGAAGCCGCAATTACACTTATACTAAAACCACTCAAAAACTGAACAAAGAAAATTTCAGAAAAATTTCCCTTAGGAATATCAATACAAAATTACTCAATAAAATTCTCACAAACAGAACACCAATGACTTATGCTAAGATCAAAAATCGAAAAATGGAACTTCATAAAATTGCAAAGCTTCTGTAAGGGAAAGGACACTATCAATAGGACAAAACAGCAACCAACACATTAGGAAAAGGTCTTTACCAATACTACATCTGATAGATGGGTAATATCTAGTATATACAAAGAACTCAAGAAATTAGACTCCAGAGAATCAAATAACCCTATTAAAAATGCAATACAGAGCTAAACAAAGAATTCTCAATTGAGGAATATCGAAGAGCTGAGAAGCACCTAAAGAAATGTTCAATATCTTCGGTTATCAGGGAAATTCAAATCAAAACAAACTTGAGATCTACCTCATACCAGTCAGAATGGATAAGGTAAAAATCTCAGGTGACAACAGATGCAAGCTTGTACAACCACTCTCAAAATCAGTCTGAATGTTCCTCAGAAAATTGGACATTGAACTACCTGAGGATCCAGCTATATGACTCATGGGCATATTGTTCCAACATATAACAAGGACATATGCTCCACTATGTTCAAAGCAGCCTTATTTATAATAGCCAGAAGCTAGAAAGAACCCAGATGCCCTTCAACCGAAGAATGGATACAGAAAATGTGGTACATTTACATAATGTATTATGTAAATTAAAAACAACGACTATTAAAAACAACGATTTCATGAAATTCATAGGCAAATGGATGGAACTAGAAAATATCATCCTGAGTTAGGTAACCCAAACACAAAAACACACACTTGGTATTCACTCACTGGTAAGTGGATACTAGCCCCAAAGCTCAGATTAGCCAAGATACACTCCACATACCACATGAAACTCAAGAAGGAGCATGATCAAAGTGTGGATGCTTCAGTCCTTCTTAGAAAGGGGAACAAAAATATTCACAAGAGGAAATATAGACATACGTTTAGAAGCAGAGACCAAAGGAAAGGCTATTTAGAGACTGCCCCACCAGGGGATCCAGCCGATATACAGCCACTAAACCCGGACACTATTGCTGGTACCTAGAAGTGCAACCTGTTAGGAGCCTGGTATAGCTGTCTATTGAGAGGCTCTCCAGAGCATGACAAATACAGAGGCAGATGCTCACAGCCAAGCATTGAACTGAGGACATGGTCCTCAATGGAGGAGACAGAGAAAGGATTGAAGGAGCTGAAGGAGTTTGCAACCCCATAAGAACAATACCAACTAATGAGAGCTCCCAGGAACTAAACCACCATCTAAAGTGTACATGAACAGTCCAATGGCTCTATCCTTGGTAGGCATCAATGGGTGGAGAAAACCTTGGTCCTGTCAAGGTTTGATGCCCCAGTGTAGGCGAATATCGGGGCAGGTACCCACAAAGAGGAGGGTGGGTGGGTGCTGCGTGGAGGAGCTCCCTCATAGAAGCAGGGGGATGGAGGATGGCATCAGGGATTTATGGATGGGAAACCAGGAAAAGGGATAACATTTGAAATGTTTTTTAAAAAACAATAAAAAAATTTCCAGCTTTTGTTAGAAATATGTCCTTAGGTCTTAAGCTATTTAAATTACACTTTTTGGAAACAGTTTATGCTCCTGAATGCAGTGTAAGTATGAAGATCCATCTCCATCGTCTTCTGGAATTCAAAGGGAATGCCTTGCCACTTTGGTCAAACACCAAACAAGTACTTGCACTATTCAGTCCTAGGGTAGATGTCCCAGGTTTAAGATGCTGTGATGTTGTGAACTAGTAAGAAGAAATGTATGTGTTTTCTGTCCTTAGTTTCCAATATAGTGTTCATAATTGTTCGTAATTTATTGTTAATAATGAGTTTTTTTACCCAATTGATAATATATAATTGCCCTCTTAAACATACAAAGCCCGGTACCATCCATCCCTTGAGAACATTAATCACAACCTGTAAATACGCAGAGCGGACCTTTACGTCAGCTTCCATTGTCCTGCCAAGGCTTTTCTCTCCCTCTCCTCTCCTCTGTTCCAGTCTCCTCCTCTTCCTTCAAACTTCTCTCCCACCCATCCTTACTTCTCTTCCAATGACAGGTCTCCTTCTATCTTGTACAAGCCCCTCACCTGTATTTTACAAATTCAATGGGGAGGTTTTGGTGAAGTCACCTGATTCCTGAGTATTGACTAGGCAGCTGCCCTTGAAGCAGTGGAATTAGCATCAAAATACAGATAACTTCAGGGCAAACCACAATATTTTCCCCTTTTTTTTCAGTTAAAAAGCCTTTTCACTTATATATAAATTGAGTACAGTTATTACATTCTACAATTTATAAAGCATATGATATACTCAACACCCAGTCCATCACTGTATCAGTTAAACAGAACATTTAGTTATTCATTCCAGCTTAAGAAAAGCTTAAAATCTATATTATATCTTGGCTAGCTTGTATACTATCTGATAACTATCCAATAAAATATGTATATTCAGAGTTATACAGCCTGATAGGCCATGAGACTATTATCAATCTTAAACCCGGTCAGAAATCTGAGAATGACCAAGTATCTATACACATAGTAAGCCTAACAAGGCTTCTAGAACTGAGAGGTTGTAGAGACAAATCTCCACAAGCACAGTCCCCTGTTAGCAACATGTGAGCACAAGCCTTCAACCTTCTGGCCCAAAATCAACTGACAGACTCTTGAAATGCAGATTTTGAAGGGCTGATCACCCCTTCTTGGCAGAGTTTACCAGTCAACTATTCTGCATAGTTTGTCCTTTTCTGGACAGTATTAGTCTGCAGATGAAACAGGCAGATTTGTCTAATCTAGTGGCTGCCTAGCCACAAAGTATTGCCTTACCTGGAGGTAGAGATGTTCAAATTCTTCATTAAATCCGCCAAAGGGGAACTGTTAGGAGCAGATATGTCTCAACAAAACATAAACAACTTTAAATCTCAAATTTTGTGGGTTTCTGACATTTTTTAAAACAATCTATCTATATAAGAAAATCTGGACTGTTGTCCTCATATCTTAATAATATCTTGAACGTTCTCTCACAAAGTCAGTAATATGTTTGCTATTTGGCCCTTAACTCAATGTGTAATCCACTCAGAAGTTTGTAATGACATCAATAGAAGGACTGGCTCTAAACCTTGTACTTTTAAACTTTTAACAAATAAATTCTATATCACAGCATAGATATGATTTTAGCTTAGTTAACAAATGAGATTACGACTGTATAACTCAATCTAGCTAATTCCTCCCTGTTAAATTACAACCATTTCTAAATTCCTCATAAAAACAACTTTAGAATAACCACTTTCAGCCCCCCAAAGTTCAGGGAATTGGGGCGACAACTCCTCTATAATTTCTTTAAGCTGTACATGGGCATTGAGATATCCTTGGGGGCAGGGGGTAGGAAGAATGAAGCAAATGCTCTAACCGATGTGTCCTGATTGGACCCGCTGAAAGTCCTTGAGACCAGGAGTCCAAGTAGGCACACTCTGTAAAATACAACTCTCAAGACAAAAGTTTAGAATCAAGATATCTTTTTGTTTGATTCTCCTGAATCAATTTTTTTCAGTTGGTCTACCTCTATCAAATCTGATCAATATGACTCTGAGGTTTCCAGAGCCTAATCACACTTTTTAAACAAACAAAGACAAAATCTTTCTCTCAAAATACTGTGTTCCTTAGTCTGTAACCAGAAAAGCTTGTATCTTGCACTCTCTCCCAGAGTAATAATATAACCATAAAACTCAAAGTCACACCCATTATGAAGATTAAATGATTTTTTAAAAGGGAAGTAAGCTAAACAATGAGCCTGATAGACTTTTGTACTCTATGATATCAGGAAATTAACCCAAAATTCCCGTGGAGCCCATGTGGAGCTTCCTGTTGTGGTAAATATCAAAAGTAACCACAAACCCTCACTAGTGGGCATCAATGAGCCATATGGCCTTTAGTAGGGTAATTCATAAAACAAACTAAATACTTTCTATCAATTTCAATATCAATAAACAACATATCAAACCAGGACTTTAGCCCAAAATATCTCAATCTGTCAAGCTCTCTACCCGGAGCCACAGATTTTTATTTAACCTTTATAACTTCTATAATATACATCTACATTCACTCTCCCTGGTGATACAGACATTTATTACAGCTTTCTATTTGGAGTTAGTGACCAATTTTTCCCTATCTAAGTTCTGAACCATAGATGAAAATCCCCCGTGATTCGGGTAGTCTCTTTACTCTCCTTAAAACAAACGTAAACACCTTCTATCAATTCTAAAACCAATAAGCAACTTAAAACTCAGGATTTTAGCCCAAAATATATCCATCTGATAAGCTCTCTACCCAGAGTCACAGATTTTTCTTTAACCTTAGTAACTTCTATAATATATATCTGCACTCACTCTCCCTTGTGTTACAGACATTCATCACAACTCTCTACTTGGAGTTAGTGACCGATGTTTCCCTATCTAAGTTCTGAACCGTGGATGAAAATCCCCACCTGATTCAGGTAATCTCTTCACTCTCTTCTTTCTAAAAACAAACTTAATCACACTTTAATAATACCTGTAATTAAGAAGTAGCTTGTCTAACCAGGATTCCAACCCAAAATTCTCGTGGAGCACACGTTAAAAAGAATATGAGTATCCTGAAAGACTTTCTAAACAACTTTCTTTAAAACGCAGCTTTTAATCTCTAACTCTCTGAGCTGTCATTACTTTTCACACAGCAGGAGACCTACAGCCTGCCAGCCCAGGCAGCTTCCCCTTTTCTTCATTTGAATTCCTGCGCTTGAGATATCACATGACTTAACATGGCACTGGCCTCCTCTCATTTAGAAAATAAAAACTTTCTCTCAACTCTTAGGATTACTAGTGGGTTCTTGCCCATCACGTTAGTTCGCCATCTGTTTTTATAAAAATATAAAAATAAAAAAATGTATTGTTGTCTTTTACCTCGCTGGGTCCACACCACGGTGTCCCAAGATATCTGGTAGATATCTTGGTGGAAACACATCCCAACTCCGAGGCGGCCCAGTATCCCCAGCTGTCACACACTTTCCTACACTCAAACCGTCACATAAATGAACATACAACACAATAATCTTTTACCCAATTGATAAGATATAATTGCCCTCTTAAACATACAAAGCCCGGTGCCATCCATCCCTTGAGAACATTAATAACAACCTGTAAACACACAGAGCAGAATCTTTACACAGCCACCACTGTCCTGCCAAGGCTTCTTTCTCCCTCTCCTTGTTAATAATGAAATTTATGTCAATTACTCTCCAGGGCCCTGAGGTCAGAACTAGTTCTCAGAAAAACCACTGAAAAGCCTGTACCTGTCTTATTATCCTGCAGACAATAGACATATGTTGCATTTGTACTTCATCATGCTCATATGACAACACTGCCATACAAATCCTTGAACAGGTATTTACAGAATTCTCATGTTTATGGGCATATGACAATCCTTGGAAAGTAGTGTGGTCACTCAATGAAGATATAGCCCTTTCCCATAGTCTGCCCTATGAATCCTTTAATGTAGCTATCCATCTACATCTTCTATAATAAATAGAAATAAAATGCTGTGAGTGCTGGTAACAAAATAGTAGAACTTATGATTAATCCCTGTTGTTCCGGGAAATTTATGAGACTAAGTCATAAAAAGATAAGGTCTACTAATTCAACTAGTGTCAGTAGAGTGTAGATATTCTCTGGTCAAATATTTATTGGAGGATGCTATGTGGTGGAAAAATCCATACATATCAGGTTTGCCAGATATTTTTAAAATGTTTTTATTTTTTTGATTGTAATATAACGTAAAATTCCCTTTTCCCTTTCTTACCTGAAACTTCTCTCCTGTACATTCCTTGCTCTTCCTCAAATTTATGCTCTATTTTTCCTTGTTTTACCTGCATATATATATATATATATCCTAAGTATTAAATTTATTCATAAATATATGCAAATGTCAGTCATATATTTCTAAATATTAAATATTCCTAAATCATAATATAGTCCTAAGTATATATTACCAAATGTATTTTTATAACATACAGTTCATATGATATTACCTGCCCATTTGCTATTGGATAAATAGCTGCCCATTTGGGATTGGATAACCAATCCATGTGTCCTTTCCTGGGGAATATCACTTCTCCTGCTGTCAGTATTACCTAAATGCCTTTGGTTCTTTATCTAGGATTGGGTAGGGATAGAGAATGTGTTTATGTCATGTAGGAAGAACAAGATAGAAAATACTCCCCTACCTCAAAACTTGCCCTACCATTGGAAAAAGCCTACCTGCAGGTGCAGAAAATGAAAATGTACAAGGAGTCTGATGCTAGTCGGTTCCTGTTAGGGTGCAGGAGAGAAAACTCTTCATTCATCACGTGCCAAACATATGCAGACATGGCACTGTGCATCAGAGCTTGCACTAAGTAGGCAGGAAACATTCTGTTTTTCTTTCTCTTCTCTTCAATTTATTCTCTCCTTCTTCATTTATTTCTCACTAGTGGAAGAATAGTAATGTTAAGGATGTCACTTTCAATGCTTAGAGGCACAAAGCTCACTAAGATAGACACTGGACCAGGAAACTGACAAAACCCAGTTTCTCTAACACCAGCCCTTCTACAAATAACTATTTACAGGACAAAATGGCAGACCTTTTGTTCCAATTTTGTGGCTCTGCCACCAAATGGTATACCAGGGACATTGAAAGCCATGTGTTAGTACTGAGTGGCTCCTGTCTACAACTAGAGGAATTTTCAGTGGTGGGTCACCCATGATGACTAAATCAACAAAAATGTCATCTGCGGTTCAACTGCAGATTGGATTAACACTAAAACCTAAAATCTTGTCTTTCACAAACACGTTTTAGAAGATGAAAGAATGAGCCACTGATTAGGAAAAAGTATTTTTTCATCAAAGGACTTGTTTTCATGAAGGACTATTACATTATAAGAAGTCAAAGATAATCCAATAATAAAAATGGATACTTCAGTAATAAACATTACTAATGACCAACAAACACAATATAAATGGTAAATTTAAAATTCGCACTACAAGGAAAACTATGAATTTACAAAGTGGGTTAAATTAACAAGAGTTTGTAAGGATGTGGATTTGCTAAAATGCCTATATTACTCATAAAAATACAAAACCATTTAACTGAGTTTGGAAAAGTTTGTCATTTTCTTAAAACATCAGATGTGCCTAATAAGGTGATCATTCTATTTCCAAACATTTTACCATGAGAAGTTCAAATTGTATGCAACTATTCTAGGTAATTATTTCCTAATAGCCTAAGCATAAAGCGAATCAAATGTTTATGAAATAACAAACTACAGCTTGTTCTTATACTGGAACCAACAGCTGTAAGGAAGGTATTACCAGCACAGGAAGTGACATGCATTAGCATGGAGAATTAGGGGAAGGTAGGAGTAAGCATTCTAGAAAAAGGAGTAGAGGACAGATTTAAGACTCCTACAGTCTGACACAAAACAGGAACACAAAAGGATTTTTGAGGATGATGGCCATACTTTTCTTTACACCTTGTAATAGTAGTTTCAATGATAGGTGCCTTTAAATTTAAAGATTGTGAATATTAAATGCAAACTATTCTATGTAGTTTGTGATATGGATCTTAACTTTAGAAATAAATAGTTTGCTCTTTCTAGTTTCCAAAAATTTGACCAGACCTGGGAGTCTAGATCAAAATATTTTCAATTTTAACACTATTTAATCAGGATGTAAAATTTGTTTGTCTGAACCATGTTAGTAGAAATAAAATTTTCAGCATTGGACAAACTCTGGACTAAACATGTTTTATGTACCATCTCAATTTGTCTATACATTTATCAAAACATGCAAGTTTTACCTTCTTTATTCAGTAATGGAGATGGCCAGATACAAGTTTTGATTAACTTCTTTGGAGGTATTAACTCACGAATGAATCAAACTCTCAATTATTATATCATATTATCTTAAAATATTTTCCCACATAATTGGCCAGCATTCATACTTCACTAGTTCTGAATGTAGAACAAAATTAAATGATATTTTAGGATAAGAGCAGGGGGAATTAAATACTTCTGATGTGGTGGCATGTGCCCACTCTATAACAGTTAATAATGAATATTAACATGTCTTTCTAGAACATGCTTCTCTGTACACTGTTGGATTAATTTCATTATTGTTAATATCTTCTGAAAATAGAAAAACTTGAATTACAGGACAGATTCACTCTCTCAAAGTCACAAATACTGAAAACTAGTGGGTTTGATTTGAAAAACCAGGTAGTATGACTCCAGGTACTTTTTATGGCTGGCTTCAAAATCATTTTTCTAAGATCAATTTTGAGTTTTTAATGCCCATTGAATCATTATGAAGACATGCCTATAATTTATCCTTGAACTTATTTTCAAATGGTGACAATAAGACAAGAATCCAAGCTTAAGATAATTTGTTTTTAGCAAATGTAGGTTTCAAATTTTCTGGCAGAACTATAAACACTGAGGGGTAGAAAAATGTGAAAGACTACCTATCTCTTCAAATATCTCTTACTTTATTACCGAAAACTTTATAGCATCAATTCCCAAGGTATGTAGAGGAAATACTTTGTGCAATTATTCTTAACAAATAGGAACAATAAGACCTACATGGAAGTAAGGGAGCTACCGTGCACTCAAATGTGTAGCACAAATATACCAGAGATGACCGATTAGAATGCTTACAGAAATGAGTATGGAGACAGCACAATGAATACTCTGAAATATGAGAAACCTATACATCAAATCAATTTTTTCCATAAATATAAAATTTTAATACTAGTTTAAAAAGTAGATTGGCAGAATGAAATTTCACAAACCACATTGCTGTATATGTTATCCATATGAATATCATTTGTGATATAAGGAGATAGGAGCAGGAACTGAAACTGAAAGAATTAAAAAGGATGTATCATCAGAAAACATTAATTTAAGGAAGCATTTATGGACGTTGTTCTCGGCCTCTCCCTGAGCTAGACTAGCCATGGCGGTGGTGAAGACCCTAAATCCCAAAGCCGAGGTGGCCCGGATGCAGGCAGCGCTGGTGGTGAACATCAGCACGGCACCGGGCCTGCAGGATGTTCTGAGGACCAACTTGGGGCCTAAAGGCACCGTGAAGATGCTTGTATCTGGTGCTGGAGACATCAAACTTACTAAAGATGGCAATGTGCTGCTTTATGAAATGTTCTTTTTCTATCTACAGCAAATTCAACACCCAACAGCCTCTTTGATAGCAAAAGTAGCTACAGTGCAGGATGACATAATTGACGATGACACTATATTCAATGTCCTCATCATCGGGGAGTTGCTCAAACAAGCAGACCTCTACATTTCTGAAGGTCTTCATCCCAGAATAATAACTGAAAGTTTTGAAGCTGCAAAGGAAAAGGCACGCCAGTTTTTAAAACAAGTCAAAGTAAACAAAGAGATGGACAGAGAAACACTCATTGATGTGGCCAGGACATCTCTGCGGACTAAAGTTCATGCTGAGTTTGCAGATGTCTTGACAGAGGCTGTGGTGTACTCCATTTTGGCCATTAGGAAAAAAGATGAGCCCATTGACCTCTTCTTGGTTGAGATCATGGAGATGAAGCATAAATCTGAAACTGATACAAACTTAATTAGAAGGCTTGTTGTGGATCATCAGGCACGGCATCTTGATATGAAGAAAAGAGTAGAAAATGCCTACATCCTCACATGCAATGTGTCCTTGGAGTAGGAGAAGATAGAAGTGAATTCTGGGTTTTTGTTTTTGTTTTTGTTTTTGTTTTTTACAAGCGTGCAGAAGAGAGAGAGAAACTAGTAAAGGCTGAAAGAAAATTCATTGAAGATAGAGTTAAAAAAAATCATAGAACTGAAGAAGAAAGTCTGTGGTGATTCAGATAAAGGATTTGTCGTTATTAATCTAAAGGGCATTGACCCCTTTTCTTTAGATGCCCTTGCAGACGAAGGTATCCTACCTCTGCGCAGAGCCAAGAGGAAAAACATGGAAAGGCTGACTCTTGATTGTGGTGGGATAGCTCTGAACTCCTTTGATGACCTGAATCCTGACTGTTTGGGACATGCAGGGCTTGTCTATGAGTATGCATTGGGTGAGGAGAAGTTCACCTTTATTGAGAAATGTAACAATCCCTGTTCTGTCACTTTACTGCTTAAAGGACCAAACAAGCACATGCTGACTCAGATCAAGGACGCAATCAGAGATGGCTTGGGGGGTGTCAAAATGCTATTAATGATGGCTGTGTTGTCTAGGTGGAGGTGCAGTAGAAGTGGCACTGTCAGAGACTGATAAATACAATCCCAGTGTGAAGGGCAGAGCCCAGCTTGGGGTCCAGGCATTTGCAGACGCCTTGCTCATCATTCCCAAGGTTCTTGCTCAGAACTCTGGTTTTGACCTTCAGGAAACATTAGTTAAAGTTCAAGCTGAACATTCAGAAACTGGTCAGCTTGTAGGTGTGGATCTGAACATAGGTGAGCCAATGGTGGCCATAGAAATTGGTGTGTGGGATAACTGCTATGTGAAGAAGCAGCTGCTTCACTCCTGTACTGTGATTGCCACCAACATTCTCCTGGTTAATGAGATCATGAGAGCTGGAATGTCCTCTCTGAAGGGCTGAAGTCTGCCTGTGATGCTACAGAATGTTGGTGTGGGGGGGTGTGATTCTTTTGTCCAAGCTTCAAGTGATTTGGAAAAGAATTTTCTCTTCCTGATTGGAGAAAAGGAACAGAACATTTGGCACCTATTCAAATTATAATACTGTAAATTTTTATTTAATTTTTTTGCATTGAGTGAACACATTTAAAGCAGGTCTTTTTAAATCCACTGAACAATATGTTTTCATTACAGTGATACAAAATTATATAATAAGCATTGTTGTCTACCTTGTTCCTTAAGTTTTCTTTGAAATTTTGTAATGGTTTTCTCCTAAATAAGGCATGGTGATGCTTGCCTGTAAGCCTAGCACTTTGGAAATAAAGTCAGAAGTTCTGCACCAACTCAGGAAGCATCTATGGGTATTAAATGATGTAGATTTCACAGCAAAGAAACTCATCAGAGATATAAGATGTATATCATATACAAACAAATAAATTAAGCTGGCAGAAAACAAAAAACTATGTGCCATTAAATGTTCTAAATTTTACCAGGATGGCTCATATTATTAGCTGAATATGTAAAATATTAATGTGAAGTGTTATTTTAGTACTTTTTTATTTTAAAAGGCTTATTTCCTTTAAAAATGTTTACGTGTGTGTTTGTGTATGAGTACAGGTGCTAGCAAAATCTAGAAGAGGCTCCTGAATTTCCTAGGTCTAGAATTATAGGCAATTGTGAGGTGATCTCTGTAGGTTCTAGGAACTGAATCTGAGTCCTCTGTGCTATTAATTACAAAGGCATCACTACTGCCCCTATTTTAGTGGTTTTCATATGAGCATAACAATAGCAAATAAGTTAAACAAATTATCTCCCAACCTGAGGATGATATTGGTTTGATTGAATATATATATATATATATATATATATATATATATATATATAATCAGCCATTTGCAGAATGGAACACAATGTATAGGTCAGAATAGCTTCAAAATCATATAAAGCCACCCATCCACCTCTGTTTCTCAGTACTGAAACTCTACAAAAACAAACAAGCAAATAGCAAAGGCCAAAACAAAACACTAAAACCAACAAAAAATACTATTTTTATCCTTTGAAAGTGTCATAGAGTTTTACGATTTATATTGATGAATTCATTATTCCATATACAACACCCCCTTCCTACACCTCCTAGTATGCTGTATTGTATCCCCCAATTCATGTTTTACCTTTATTTTATTTATTGTAATAATACCTCAAGCCAATATATTCTGACTAATGGACATTGTTGGGACCAGTTATCAGGGCATGTGCAACCATAAAAGGCAGAGGTGACATCCCAAAGGAGTGTGGCTCTTCCTCCTTAGTACTCATCAACTGGCAATATTTCCTCTGATGGGGTGGAGAATTGAGGGGTTCCTCCCTCATCCATATTGAAATATTTGCTGGTGTATTCTTGCAAAAGTATTGTTTGGTAACTTCAACCACTGTGAAATGATACACAGAACAAGTCAGACGTCATCATGTCCCCTCTTTTCTCATACATATCCTTTTGTCAAGTTGCTTGAGCCTTGACTGTTGGGCAGTTATATGAAGACCCACACACAGGTGAGCACTCAAAGCCATTTATACTTTGCACACTGAAATGAATGAAAATTGACAGCATGATCAGGAAGACTGGGTTCATCCTTAGGACCGTAATCTCGCAACCTTTTGACTAAAGTTACAGTAGTAGACATAAAATCCCTACTGTGAAGCAGTCTTTACATTCAGCCAGAAAGTAGCTAGTTACCCTCATAATTATTGGGTCAGTATTATAGCATGAAGTATTATAGGATGTCCAGGGACAAGTAAGAACATCGATAATGCTTTCTTTTTTGCAGCTTGTATGGTACCTTCTGGCACTATATAATCTATTAAAGATGAAGAGAACTTTCTAGTCTGTTTGACATTGACTTCTCTGTGTCCTGCATTTAACAACCAAAAGCAATGGTAGCAGCATTTACTGTTATAAGTGCTTCTGAACCCTTCCTAATCAAATCCTTGTGGGGTAGTATAGTGGTTTGAATGAGAATGACACCTCCCCCAAAAAGAACATGTTTGAATGCTTGGGACCAGTCAGTGGAACTGTTTCAGAAGACTTACAAGATGTGACCTTGTTGGAGAAGATGAGTCACAGGCTATGAGATTTCAAAAGCCCATGTCTTTTCTAGCTATCTTATTCTGGTTCATGCTTATAGATCATGATGTAAGCTTTCAGCTACTCCTTTGGAGCCATGCTTGCCTATCAGCTGCTGTGTTTCCCATCTTGATGGTCATGTACCATCTGGGACTGTAAGCCCCCAACAAACTCTTCTATCATGGTGTTTTGTCACAGCATTAGAAAAATAGACAGTGTACAGAAGTTTTAATCCAGAATCATGGCATCTCTGGCAAGGGATCATATACAAAGACCTAGGTATGTGTGATCAGGCTAGAACAGCACACCTTTATTCCTTCTCTCTGGAATACCAACATGTCCTTCGTACACACCTTTAATCTGAAACAACAAAGGTAAAGTTAGTTTGTAGAAGGAAGCAACTATGTTGGAAAGTGTTGTCTAATTAAGGGGCAGACAAAGTGATGAATCAGAAAAGATTTGGCTGAATGAGTCATAGATAGGATACGTCCAACTTTCACAAGAATATACAGAAAGGCTACTTAAAAACATTGAAAAGTGAGTCAGAGGTGGAAAACAGCTCAGTGACTGTGGTTCAGTTGAGTTCAGTTGGTTACAGTAGATTTCAGTTGAGTTCAGTGCAGTTTGGTGAAGTTCATTTGAAATGAGTTCAGTTGAGGTCATGCAGTTTCATTTAGATCATGTAGTCGGTGCAGTTCAGATTGTGGAATTCAGAGGCAGGTTTTTCTTTTTGGGGGATGGGGGTGGGGATTGTGTGTGTTATTTTGTTTGGTTGGTTAGGTTTTGTTCTTGTTTTTGTTTTTTTGTTTTGTTTTGTTTTGTTTTTGTTTTTGTGTTTTTTTTTTTCAGAAAAATTCAGTAAGAAGCAGAGAGAAGCCAGTTTGAATATGTTAGCTTTGAGGGGACTTTAAGCCAAAACAGCTGAGTTGAATAAACCATCCAGAGTTCAGAAAGAACTAAAAAGAGTGAGTTGATTTAACAGTAAGCTTACAACATCTGGCAGATAAAAGTTAGTTTTACAAGACAGACAATATCCCATATATGGAACTGAGATTTTTATTTAGCAATCTATATTTTCCAGGAATAGCATTGTCTTCCCATGGCAAGTATCTCCGTTCAAACCCCCATGAAGCACACACATACATACACACACACACACATACATATATATATGTATATATATGTGCACATACATACATATATGACTAGTGGATTTTCATAATACTTCTTCATATACTCTTAGATGTAGCTAAACTGTCCTAGCCTCTCCTCTCCTTATTCCTCTTATATTCACATGAACTTATAACTCAATTTATATTTTCATTTCCTTTCATGCTATGTGAGCTCTACTCTTCCCTACAATTGAATTTTTCTTAGGTAGTCAGATTATAGGCTCCATTGGGGATTTTCATGTTCCTTTTATTTTGGTTGATCTTACAGCACTTAATTTCCCTATACCCTACTATGCCTGAACCTTTGTGTTCCTAGTCTCCTTACAACCCTTTCTTTCATTTGACTTGTTATTTTATTATCTCTTTCACCTAAGCCATCTACTCTGGGTGTCCCATTTCTATATTATACACATTACTTTAGGTTAAACACACAAAATATAAAATTTGAAGCTAGGGTTTACATATGAGGAAAAAAGCCAAGTTATTAGTTTTTCTTACCTGAATGACCTCATGGTGTAATTGTTCACATTTTCGTCCATTTACCTTCATATTCTATACTTTCATCTTCCATACAGCTGACTACAAACATCAAATTGTGCATATACTACCATTACCCTATCTATTCTTCAGTTGACAGAGATAATGGCTAATTCCATTTCCTAGCTATTGCGGACTGAGAGGCAATTAATATGCAGGTACAATAACATAATGTCCTTTCGGGATATGCCCAGGAATGATTTAGCTATATCATATAGTAGTTATATTACTGTTCTTTGTTCATTCATTTGTTTGTTTGTTTGTTTTTGTTTTTTAAGAAACATCCAGACTGCAGTCCATAGTAACCATAGCAAACAATAGTATGCACTCGTGTAAATAATATTTATGGGCTTCTCGTTTATCATATCCAGCTCAGCATTTGCATTTCAGATCATGTACAGACTGACTTGGATTATGTGGAAACTGAAATTAGTCTTAATCTCATTTTCTTGATAGTTAAATACTGATTAGTTAGTTGTATTTTTGTTGTGAGAACTTTTGTACAATCGCAGGGCCAATTTTTTAAATTGTTTGCTTCTTGATTTTTATTGTTTTATAAGAACTCTCATCAATGGACAGATCATGGAAACAGAAATTAAACAGAGACATGTTGAAACTAACAGAAGTTATGAACCAAATGGATTTAACAGATATTTATAAAACATTTCACCCTATAACAAAAGAATATACCTTCTTCTCGGCACCACATGGCACCTTTTCTAAAATTGACCATATAACCGGCCACAAAACAGGCCTCAACAGATACAGGAAGAGTAAAATAACAGCCTATCATATTGCCACAGATTAAGGCTATTCTTCAATAACAAAACAACTGAAAGCCCACATATATACAAGGAAGTTGAGCAATGCTCAATGATAACTTGGTCAAGGAAAAAATAAAGGAAAAAATTACAGACTTTTTAGAATTTAATTAAAATCAAGGCACAACATACCCAAACTTATGGGACACAATGAAAGCAGTGCTAAGAGGAAAAGTTAAAGTCTGAGTGCCTCCAAAAAGAAACAGGAGGGAACATACATTAGCAGCTTGACAGCACACTTAAAAGCTCTAGAACAAAAAGAAGCAAATACTCACAAGAGCAGTAGAAGGCAAGAAATAATCAAACTCGGGGCTGAAATCAACCAAGTAGAAACAAAAAGGACTATTCAAACAATCAACAAAACCAGGATCTGGTTCTTTGAGAAAATCAGCAAGATAGATTAAACCCTCGGCCAGACTAACCAGAGGACACAGAGACAGTATCCAAATTAACAAAATCATAAATGAAAAGGGAGATATAACAACAGAATCTGAGGAAATCCAAAAAAGTCATCAGATTCTACAACAAAAACTTATACTCAACAAAACTAGAAAATCTAGAGGAAATGGACTATTTTCTAGACAAATACCTGGTACTCAAATTAAATCAGGGTCAGATAAACCATCTAAACAATACCAAAACTCCTAAAGAAATTGAAGCAGCTATTAAAAGTCTCCCAACCTAAAAGAGCCCAGGACCAAATGGGTTTAGTGGAGAATTCTATCAAACCTTCATAGAAGACCTCATATCAATAATTTCCAAACTATTCCACAAAATAGAAACAGACATAGCACTACCAAATTTCTTCTATGAAGCCACAATTAAGATTATCCCTAAACCACACAAAGACCCAATAAAGAAAGAGAACGTCAGACCAAATTCCCTTATGAATATCGACACAAAAACACTTAAAATTATTCTTGTAACCGAATCCAAGAACACATCCAAATGGACATCCATTATGAACAAGTAGGTTTCATACCAGGGATGAAGGGATAGTTCAATACATGGAAATACTTCAATGTAATAAGCAAGGAAAAGAACCACATGATCATTTCATTAGATAAAATTAGACAAAATTTGACACCCTTTCATGATAAAAGTCCTGGAAAGATCAGGAATTCAAGGACCATACCTAAACATAGTAAAAGCCATATAGAACAAACCAGTAACTAACATTAAACTAAATGCAGAGAAATGTGAAGCAATCCCACTAAAATCAGGGACTAGACAAGTTTGCCCACTCTCTCCCTACTTATTGAATATAGCACTTGAAGTCCTAGGCTGAGCAATCACACAACAAAAGGGATACAAATTGGAAAGGAAGAGGTCAAAATATCACTATTTGCAGATAATATGATAGTATATCTAACTTACCCCAAAAGTTCCACTAGAAAACTCCTAAGCCTGGTAAACAACTTCAGCAAAGTGTCTGGGTATAAAATTAACTCAAACAAATCAGTAGCCTTCCTCTACTCAAAGTATAAACAGGCTGAGAAAGAAAGTAGGGAAAGGATACCCTTCACAGTAGTCCCAAATAACATAAAATACCTTGGGGTGACTCTAACCAAGCAAATGAAAGATCTGTATGAACTTCAAGTCTCTGAAGAAAGAAATTAAAGAAGATTTCAGAGGATGGAAAGATCTCTCAAGCTCATGGATTGGCAGGATTAACATAGTAAAAATCACTATTTTGCCAAAAGCAATCTATAGATTCAATGCAATCCCCATCAAAATTCCAGCTCCATTCTTTACAGAGTTAAAAAGAGCAATTTGCAAATTCATTTGGAATAACAAAAATCCTAGAAAAAACAGGATAGCGAAAACTATACTCAATAACAAAAGAACTTCTGGAAGAATCACCATCCCTGACCCAAGCAATATTACACAGCAATAGTGATAAAACTGTATAGTATTGGTAAAAATACAGGTAAGTAGATCCATGGAGTAGAATTGAAGAATCAGAAATGAACCCATACACCTATGGTCACTTAATCTTTGACAAAGGATATAAAACCAAGAGAAAAAGATAGCATTTTCAACAAATGATGCTGGTTCAACTGGAGGTCAGCATGCAAAAGAATGGAAATCGACCCATACATATCACCCTGTACAAAGGTTAAGTCCAAGTGTACCAAGGACCTGCACATCAAACTAAATACACTCGACCTAATAGAAGAAAAAATAGGAAAGAGTTTCCATCACGTGGGGAAACTTTCCTGAACAAAACATCAATGGCTTGTACTCTAAGATCAAGAATTGACAAATGGGACCTCATAAAACTGCAAAGTTTCTGTTAGGCAAAGGACACTTTCATTAGGACAAAACAGCAACCAACAGATTGGGAAAGATCTTTCCTAATCCTACATCTGATAGAGGGCTAATATACAAAATATACAAAGAACTCAAGAAGTTAGACTCAAGAGAGCCAAATAACCCTATTAAAAATGGGGTACAGAGCTAAACAAGAATTCTCAGCTGAGGAATATCGAAGGACTGAAAAGTACCTAAAGAACACAACACCCTTAGTGATCAGGGAAATGGAAATCAAACAATCCTGAGATTGTACCTCACACTAGTCAAAGTAGCTAAGATCAAGAACCCAGGAAACAACTGATGGATGGGAGAAAGAGGAACACTACTCAATTGCTGGTGGGATTGCAAACTTGTACAAGCACTCTGGAAATCACTCTGCAGGTTCCTCAGAAAATTGCATATTGTACTACCTGAGGACCCAGCTACACCTCTCCTGGGCATATACTCAAAAGATGTTTCAACATACAACAAAGCCACATACTCTCTTATGTTCATAGCACCCTTATTTATAACAACCTGAAGCTGGAAAGAACCCAGATGTCCTGCAACAGAGGAATAGATACAGAAAATGTGATACACCTTTACAATGATGTACTACTCAACTATCAAAAACAATGACTTCATGAAATTCATAGACAAATGGATTGAACTAAAAATATCTTCCTCAGTGAGGTACCCCAATCACAGAAAAACACACATGGTATAAACTCACTGATAAGTGTATATTAGCTCAAAAGCTAGAATTATCCATGAAACAATCCACAGAATACATGAAGCTTAAGAAGAAGCATGAGCAAAGTGTGGATGCTTCACTCCTTCTTAGAAGGGGGAACAAAAATATTCATAAGAGGGGATATGGAGGCAATGTTTGGAGCAGATACTTAACGAACAGCCATTCAGAGCCTGCCCCACATGTGGCCAATATATATACCAGAACTAGATAAGATTGATGAAGCTAAGAAGTGCATGCTGTCAGGAGCCAGATATAGATGTCTCCTGAGAGACACAGCCAGAGCATGTCAAATAACAGAGGTGAATGTTAACAGCAAACCACTGAACTGAGAACAGGACCCTGTTGGAAGAATTAGAGAAAGGATTGAAAGAGCTGAAGGGGCTTGCAACCCCATAAAAACAACAATGCCAACCAACCAGATCTCCCAGAAACTAAACCAAAGATTATACATGGACTTACCCAGGGCTCCAGCTGTATATGTATCAGAGGATGGCCTTGTTGGGCACCAAAGGAAGGAGAAGCCCTTTGTCCTGCCAAAGTTGGACCTCTGGTGTAGGCAAATATCAGGGTGGTTGTAGCAGTGGATGGGGAGGGGAACACCATTGTAGAAGAAAGGGATGGGGAGGGAATAGGGGGTTTATGGACAGGAAACCAGGAAAAGGCATAACATTTTAAATGTTAATAAAAAATATATCCAATAAATTTAAAAAGAGATTTGCCTTTCAAATTTAAGCTTCACATCAGATATTCTATGTAAAGCTTTGATATTTTGGTAAGTTAAAAGCATATCTGTACTTCATAACCTATTAGTACAAGTTTGAGAACCTACCCTAGCAAAGACTTCATCTTTTTCAAGGTGATGAATATCTTAATAAAGCTTTTTATCTCACTTTACTTTTGCACACATGCCTGGCATTTAAAAATAAAATACTAAATTGGGATAAAAAAAGAACTTTCAAAATATTCTAGGCACTAATTCTCTGTAGGATGTATAGATGACTAAGATTTTATTCTATTATCTATACTCTCTTCACTCCATTCCCAATTTTGCTAGATATGTAGAATATTTTTCTTTCTTTTTAATTCTTTCTTTCTTTCTTTCTTTCTTTCTTTCTTTCTTTCTTTATTTCTTTCTTTCTATTCTTCCTTCCTTCCTTTCTTTTTTCTTTTTACCCTCCAGATTTTATTCCCCTTCCAGTCCACTCCCAACTGTTCCACATCCCATATATCCTCCCCAGCTCCCCAGTCTCTACAAGGATTTTCATACCCTACACCAGGCCTTTAAACTTCCTGGGCCTCCAGTCTCTTGAGGGTTAGGTGCATTTTCTCTGACTAAACCCAGACCTGGGAATTCTCTGCTCTTTATGTGTTGAAGACCCCATCTCAGCTGGTGTATGCTACTTGGTTGGTGATCTAGTGTCTAAGAGATCTCGGGGGTCCGATTTAATTGAGCTAGTCCTCCTACAGGTTTGCCCTCCTCCTCAGCTTCCTACAGCTTCTCTCTAATTCAACCAGAGGGATCAGCACCTTCTCTTCATGCACATATCTGCATCTGACTCAGCTGCTTGTTGGGTCTTTGGGAGGGCAGTCATGATAGGTCCCTTTTTGTGAATGCCCCATAGCCTCAGTAATGGTATCAGGTCATAAGGCATACCCCTCGAGCTGGATCCCATTTTGGGCCTGTCACTGGACCTTGTTTTCATGAGGCTTTTCTCCATTTCTTTCAGTCAGGAAGACTTATGGGTCAGAGCTTTGACTGTGGGATAGGAACCCCATCCCTCACTTGATGTCCTGTCTTTCTGCTGGAGGTGGGTTCAATAAGTTACCTCTCCCCAGTGTAGGGCATTTCATCCACCACCCCTTTGATTCCTGAGACTTTCTGAACTCTCAGTTCTCTGGTAGATTCCAGAGGGTCCTCCCAGCATCCTTCCTCCCAAGGTTGCCTGTTTTCATTTTTTCTGCTGGCCTTCAGGACTTCAGTCCTTTTCCCCAAGCCAATACCAGATTATGTTCTGGTAACTCTAACAAAACCAGTGAATGATCTTTATGATAAGAACTTCAAGTCTCTCAAGGAAGAAATCAAAGAAGATTTCAGAAAATGGAGAGATCTCCCATGCTCATGGATTGGAAGGATAAACATAGTAAATGTGGCCTTCCTACCAAATGCAATGTACAGATTCAATGCAATCACTGTCAAAATCCCAATACAATTCTTAAAAGACATGGAAAGAGCAATTCTCAAATTCATCTGGAAAAGCAAAAACCAAGAATAGCAAAAACAATCCTTAATAACAACAGAACTAGGGATGACCTCAAGCTCTACTACAGAGCAAGAGTGATAAAAACTGCATGGTATTGGAACAGAGACAGACAGGTTCATCAATGGAATAGAATTAAAGACCCAGAATTAAAGCCACCCATTTAATGTACACTTGATCTTTGACAGAGAAGCCAAAAATATAAAATGGAAAAAAAATTTTTAATTTCGTGGAGATCCAGTTTAAAACCACTCTTATTCCCTGTACTAAGGTAGTCTTATTTAAAAAGTCTACAGGCATGCCTTAAATCCAAAATATATGATATATATTATACTGAAGAATGTTTTTAAAATCTCCACAAATGTATAACAACAGGTGAAATATGCAATGATTCTCAAACTTCAATGTAGAGCTGCAGTCTGGAAGGCTTAGTAAACTTCAGATTACTAAAACTATGATGCTATAGGATATGAGTCAGTAGGCATAAGAGGCAGGGTTTTTTATATATGAAAACATATAAAAACTATTGGCCTCAAAGGGATATAAAGAATAAATAAAACACTAGTTCTCAACTTTCTTAATGCCGTGACCCCCTTAACACAGTTTCTTATATTGCAGTGACCCAAACCATGAAATTATTTCATTGCTACTTCACTTGTAAGTTTACTACTCCTATTAATCAGAGAGTGAATATCTGATATGCAGAATATCTGATAGAGGATGCACGAAGGGATCATGAGAACTGCCAATACAAATATTTAAAATGGAGATTTATTCAATTGACTTAGATGAGAAGGCTGGGTAGTCCATCAACAGCCAGAGGCATGATAGAAATGTACTTCAACCTACTTTAAAAGTCCAAGTCACTCCAATGGGTGGGAAACAAGGATTAAAATTATCATATGCAGACTTGAAATCTGGAGTCAATAACAGCGGGTCTGGTTGTAGACTGTTCTTTTTTTTTAATTAATTTTTTTTTATTAACTTAAGTATTTCTTATTTACATTTCGAGTGTTATTCCCTTTCCCGGTTTCCAGGCCAACATCCCTCTAACCCCTCCCCCTCCCCTTCTTTATGGGTGTTCCCCTCCCTATCCCCCCTCATTGCCGCCCTCCCCCCAACAATCACGTTCACTGGGGGTTCAGTCTTAGCAAGACCAAGGGCTTCCCCTTCCACTGGTGATCTTACTAGGATATTCAATGCTACCTATGAGGTCAGAGTCCAGGGTCACTCCATGTATAGTCTTTAGGTAGTGGCTTAGTCCCTGGAAGCTCTGGTTGCTTAGCATTGTTGTTCATATGGGGTCTCAAGCCCCTTCAAGCTCTTTCAGTCCTTTCTCTGATTCCTTCAACGGGGGTCCTATTCTCAGTTCAATGTTTTGCTGCTGGCATTCGCCCCTGTATTTGCTGTATTCTGGCTGTGTCTCTCAGGAGAGATCTACATCCGGCTCCTGCTGGCCTGCACTTCTTTGCTTCATCCATCTTGTCTAATTGGATGGCTGTATATGTATGGGCCACATGTGGGGCAGGCTCTGAATGGGTGTTCCTTCTGTCTCTGTTTTAATCTTTGCCTCTCTATTCCCTGCCCAAGGGTATTCTTGTTCCCCTTTTAAAGAAGGAGTGAAGCATTCACATATTGATCATCCGTCTTGAGTTTCATGTGTTCTATGCAGTAGACTGTTTTTTTAGTGGGGAGGCTACACCAGCAGCTGCAGCAGGAGCTCCCAGGTGCTGAGTCTTCAGGATGAGATGTGGCCTGCCACACCCAGTATTCAGAGCCACTCTTTCACCATGAGCTCTTCCTGGGCAACATTGAGCAGAAAATATTTTCCCATTTCCAGAAGTTAGTCAAGATGAACTTGGTGAAATCAGCTAATTTTGAGAACCATTGGAGATATATATATTTTTTTTAAACCGAAGAAGAAGACTCTCAAAAAATTGACCAGTGGGAGAAAATCCTAGGTGACTCCTTCAAAAAAACTGAAAAGCCTGGGACTTTGGGGGATACAGGTTCAAGAAGAATATGGTGGCCTGGGAATTTTCAATACCCATATGCTTGGCTTGGGGATATTACCGGTATGGATGGATCTATCACAGTGAGCCTGGCAGCACACCAAACTATTGGCCTCAAAGGGATTATATTGGTCAGCAATGAGGAACAGAGGCCAAATATCCTCCCAAACTGGTATCTGGGGTACACATCATAGTCTAACAGAGACAGCCAGTGGAGGAATGCTGCCTCCATCCAGACCACAGCTACATTAAATCATTAAAGAAGATAAAATGCAGGACTACAAATTTTAATTTCTGATTTTTGGAAACCTTTCCTGAACTTACATAACCTAATTATTCACACACACACACACACACACACACACACACACACACACACACATATATATATATATATATATATATAGAGAGAGAGAGAGAGAGAGAGAGAGAGAGTTTGATAGTAAATTTTCTTGTGCATGATGCCACAGTTATGACATCTCATAATACAGTTTCTGATTTTTCTCTGAAATTAACCTCATGGCAGTTGTGTTGGTTTGTTTATGTTTGGGACAGGGAGTGGCACTCTTAGAAAGTGTGGCCTTGTTGAAGTAGGTTTGTCACAGTGGGCATGGGCACAGTGTCATAGTCCTAACTACCCGGAAATCAGTCTTCCACTAGAAGCCTTCAGATGAAAGATGTAAAAATCTCAGGTATGCCTGAACCATGCCAGCCTAGATGTTGTCAAGTTCCCACCTTGGTGATAATGGACTGAACCTCTGAACTTGTAATCTAGCCACAATTTAAATATCCTTTATAAGACTTACCTTGGTCATGGATGTCTGTTCACAGCAGTAAAATCTTAAGACAGCATTGTAAGGTATTTTTTTCTTTTAATTGGATATTTTATTTATTTACATTTCAAATATTATCCACTTTCCCAGTGTCCCCTCTGGAAACCCCAATTCTATCCTCCCTCCCCCTGCTTCTATGAGGGTGCTCCTCCACCCACTGACCCCCATCTCCCTGCCCTATCTCCTCCCATTAATGTCTGAAAAGGCCCTTCTCTGCTACATGTGCAGCCCCGGTCATGGGTTCCTCCATGTGTACACTTTGGGTGGTGGTTCAGTCCGTTCAGTCCCTGGGAACACTGGGGCGGGGGTGGGGGTGGGATTTGATGCTGTTGTTCTTTCTATGTAAGGCATTTTTTTTTTAAAGAAAGCTTTTGGGGGTTGGGGATTTAGCTCAGTGGTAGAGCGCTTGCCTGGGAAGCGCAAGGCCCTGGGTTTGGTCCCCAGCTCGAAAAAAGAACCAAAAAAAAAAAAAGAAAAAAAAAAAAGCTTTCTACTGGAATATTTTCCATGTTAATCTAACTCTCTTGCTAGACTATCAGCTCTTCACTGATAGGAACAATATTAAAATTATTTTTCTAGTTTCTATGCAGTTCCTAAATCAGAATCAGTGTTGCAAGTACACATTTCAATAGAACTGGTGGGATTAAACAACATCAATTCAGCAGCTATAGCAGCCATCATCCTTGCATCTTCCTCTTGTCCTTTAAACTAATGTCAAACCACATATCACATCATCAAGAAGAAGAGGCAGAAATGGCTGTTTAACCCACCTTCTCTAGACCTTTTTTCCTACCCCAAACCAATTAAACCCTTGACATACTTTTTATCTTAAATAAGGAGAGTAACTGAAGTCAGAAGGGTGGTGCTGGCAGGGCTTACTCTCTCACCGTCAGAACAATTAGACAGTGTAGTTGTAGCAAGGACTTGAGAAAGAATCTCTGCCATTCCTGGCACTGATTCCAACAAGCTAAATTTCCTTTAATAATTTTCTTAACCTCTCCTCTTGCTTACCTCTTTGGTTCTGTGAAAGGGGTCTAGTGTGTTGGGGGCCCTGGGTACAGTCACACACAACTAGGACACAGAATCAGAGCAAAGGCAGAAGCAACTGCACGCAGTTGCAAGCTTTATTAATCCCTATATAGATATGAATATGCATTATTTCAATTTCCATTTTGGCAAGATACCATAAGATCATTATTCCTACAATACCAGGAACAACTGAGGCAAGACTGAATAAAGGCTTCTTTTCAAAATATTCACATAACAAATCACCCTTCTTCTTATTATTATCAAAATATACTAGCCATAACCAAGAAAGCTTAAGAACCGATTCCACAGAAACAGGACACAGCAGAACATAGTTTAAGGCCAGCATTCCAGTCCCTACTTGCAACTGTTACCAGTCCTTACTTGATCCTGCCTGGGAGCTGCATCTCTATGTCTCAACATAGGAGGACTCAGCATGAAGACTCCAGGGAGTCCTTACCTAAAAGGCAGTCAGAAGGAAGGATCCTTACCTACTTACTTTTGAAAGAAATTGTGGGGCTGGTGCACTGGTTCAAGAGAAGGGAAGAGAACTTGGGCAGGGAGGGGGACAGCTTTCACTGTCCCTGCTGCTGGTCCTTCTCTCTAGCGCTGCCACTTTGGTTGCTCAGCTGAGCTGAGTCAGCAGGAGACTGATTAGCTGTCCAGGGGTGCAGGGAAACTTCTGGCTGCGATTTTGGGAGAGCAGATCTCTTCCCCAAGTTGCGGTGTTCCAGCTCTTATGACATAAGCTCTCAGACGATGGAACAATTCCTGCGCACATTTAATTCTGAACATGGCAGTGAAATAGTTTTTGGATGGGTCAGGGTCTGACAGCAGGTACTTCCTACTGGTTTGGTCTGAAAGCTTGGGAAGACCTCATCTACACATTTGGAGGCGTGGTCCTGCATCTACAATTGATCTGCCTTGAACCTACATGACCTGTGATCATGTCCTCACCTGTGGAGGAGGGGATTGGGGCATTGCCCTACATGACTGGTTTCTCTCAAAACTCTCTACAGGGTGCTGTGAGGGTTGCAGCTACATGAGAAAGCTCTGATCTCCTGGAAGACTGGGAATACGCCTGCTATCCCTAAGGGTTCCCCAAGGGCTTGACCTATCACAACCAGGAATCAGGGTACTTTCCACAGCCTGCCACCCTACAAGAAATAATATCTGCCAGAAGAAAGGCACTCTACCAGAAGTAAACCTAAAAACCATTAAACTTAAATCAGGCTAGGTGATAAATTGAAACATATATTCAGTTTTCAGCATTACTGGTAAGTTGTTTTTCATATAAACTAAGAGAGATCAGTTCAAAACATGGGGCTTTCTTTCCTGGTCATGTAAGGCCAATTTGTTTGGCCACTCTACAAGGTAACAAAACGTGTTTTTGTACAACAGCACATATCTTTTTGTCATGTTTATACGGCCATATAGAGTAACATGACTAAAATAATTTCTCTTAAATTAATAAGTTGTTGAAAATGTTTTACACCATATTTTTGAACTTCCGGCTACATAGACAATTGAATATATAAAATTTTTGTTGACAAGATACAGGGAATAAACAGGGTAAAATGATATTGGTTTCATGGAACAGGATAGAAATTTCTTACATAAGTTTTTTTTTCTCTCAATCTTTATTAACTTGGGTATTTCTTATTTACATTTCAATTGTTATTCCCTTTCCCAGTTTCTGGGCCAACATTCCCCTAACCGCTCCCACTCCCCTTCTATATGGGTGTTCCCCTCCCCATCTTCCACCCATTACCACCCTCTCCCCAACAATCACATTGACTGGGGGTTCAGTCTTGGCCAGACCAAGGACTTCCTCTTCCACTGGTGCCCTTACTAGGCTATTCATTGCTACGTATGTGGTTGGAGCCCAGGATCAGTCTGTGTATAGTCTTTGGGTAGATGTATCACATTTTCTGTGTCCATTCCTCTGTTGAAGGGCATCTAGGTTCTTTCCAGCTTCTGGCTATTATAAATAAGGCTACTATCTTACATAAGTTTTATGCACTATATATCTACAAGGATTTGAAGAACTTATTCTATCAAAGTTTGAAGGGAAGTATAATAAATAATTATGTATCAGTCCTGAGCTAGAATGGAAGGATTAAGTATGGAGGGAAATGGGAGATGTGACTATGGGAAGAAATATGAAAAGAGACAATAAAAATAAAGAAACCTGGGCTGAAGAGATGGCTCAGAGTTTAAGAGCACTGTCTGCTCTTCCAGAGGTCATTTGTTCAATTCCCAGCAACCACATGGTGGCTCACAACCATCTATAATGAGATCTGGTGCCCTCTTTTGGCCTGCACGTCTACATGCAGGTGGAACACTGTATACATAATAAATAAATCTTTTTAAAAAATAGTTTAAAAAAATAAAGTGGGGAGAAGGTGGTAATGGGGGAAGGATGGGGAGGGGAACACCCATAGAGAAGGGAAAGCGGAGGGGTTAGGGGGATGTTGCCCCAGAAACTGGGAAGGGGAATAACAATCAAAATGTAAATAAGAAATACTCAAGTTAATAAAGATGGGAAAAAAATACAACATATATAAATTTAAAAACAATAAAGAAAGAAAACTTTGAGCAGTAGTTTGGAAACGTAAATATACTAGAAACTTTGTAAAATGTAGATATAGATAAAGGTGATCTAAATGATATTGCTAGATAATAAAGGAGACAGAGTCCTGACTGATCATCTCTTTTCATCAAACAAAATACCTAGTACTAGGACTGGGTAGAATTAAATTGAGTTGTTCACCAAAGGGAATCCATAAAGAATCTACCCCTAATTGACAGCACGGTCCCAATGCTGAAGACAATAGCAGTAAACTCATTGCAGATGGAGATGTCTAGCTAGTGCCTACACAGAACTTAAGTTCCAACATCTTTGGTACAAGATGGTACACTCCAAGCTACTGAAAGAGAAACATAAAACTCAAACCACAAATGGTCTTTGTTCTACAATGGTGCCCTGCCTGTAATATATGCTATGGTAATGGTTGCACAAAGCTTGCATTAGTACCCAACTAATAACTGATTTGACTTAAGGCCTACTCCATGAGGTGGAACCCATACTAGATATTTCATGGGTTACCTAGAACCAGAGACTAGCTACTCAGAGACTAGCTACCCAGAGACCTGAAGTAAAACCAAATACTCTTGGTCTAAAACAACAATAACAGCTACAATGTAGCAACAAAATTATTCCTAAAGATATTCAGTTAAACTCAAAGATTAGTACCTTGCTCACTCAGCATCAGAGAAGCTTTCTCTCACAGCAGATAGGAAGAAATACAGATCCACACTATATAATTCCCAGAGAATGAGAGATCTTGAAGCAATCAGTTATAAATGGTATGTCTCTACCTTATACCTCCCTTTAGAGCTCAAGGAAACCCTTGGAAGGGAGGCAGAAAGAGTGTATGAGCCAGAGGGACATCAAGAAAACAAAGACCTCTAAGTAGACATGAGCAAAGCTCATATGAACTCAAAGAGACTGAAGCAGCTTGCACAGGGGCCTGCATTGTTTGGCACCAGGCCCTCCGTGAATGAATCATGCCTTCTAGTTTAGTATTTCTATGAGAATCCTAAGTGTGTGAACAACTGGATCTCTGAGTTTTGTGCTTTCTTTTGGACCCTTGGACTATTTTCTTTCTGTTGATTTGTCCTGCCCAACATTAATGTGATAGCTGTTCTTTTATCTTATTAAATTTTATTTAGCTTTACATATAGCATATATACATATCATTATATATATATGTGTGTATGTGTGTGATATATGATATATGATATATTATTATAATGTGGCACAATATATAGCATATGCTATATAATATGCAATATGTAATATGTAATGCATGATATACAGATAATATGTGTATTATATGATGTAGGGTATATAAGATATAGGATATAGGACATATGACATATAACATGACATACAATATATGATGTATGAAGTATAATATATAATGTATAATATATAATACATATACATATATAAATGAATTATCCTACTGAGAAAGAAAAATAGCTTTATATTGTCAAAATTGTAACCCTGGATATATCAACCACTCCAGGACAGGCCTCATGTTCAGGAGTAGTTAACCAACATACCAACATATAAAGGACTCCACAGGTTTGTTGTTTTTGTTGTCGTTGTTGTTGTTGTTGGTAGTAGTGGTGGTGGTGGTGGTGGTGTGTGTGTTTGTGTGTGTTTGTGTGTGTTTGTGTGTGTGTGTGTGTGTGTTATGTATGCTTTTACTTGGTCATAGTTTGATGCTTTGTTTTGTTTTCATTTTGCAGTATAAATTTATTTTATTTTTCTTGATTTGGGAGGCTATTGTTATATTGTAGTTTTGTTTCTGAAAAGATGCTTTAAGTTGGGTGAAAGGAAGGGGAAGAGGATTTAAAATGACTTGGAGGAGGGGAAGACTATGATCAAAATATCTTTTAATTTAAAATCATTTTAAATATTAAAATGTATAATAAAGCAAACAAATTAATAGTGTACTAGAAATGACCTGTAATTTGTTAGGAAATATAAATATTTGATAGAAAGCCTTTTTTGTACCCCAATTTAGCTACAAATTTAAAATATTCTTTATTGAAATGTGATGTAAGAGTAAAATATTTGTATACTGCTTGTTAAATATTCTTGCAGAGACAATAGGAGTGCCAACTTTAGTATCTTCTGTTTTATGTTGCCGCATAAATGAAGAAAGTATGGTTGAAGGAAACAAAATAAATAACACTGAAATGGTATTTGGGGGTCAAACACAATAGTTACCACAATAAATAAGCAACACAAATGAGGAGATGAAATATTTTAAGAATAATAAATAATCCTTTAGTATTCCTTAGCTTTCCTTCTGTAAGTGGTGAGAGATTAACTGTGGCCTTACCTTTCATTCTTTTTTATAGTTTGACATTCTAAGGCACTATACATACAAAAGACAGAATAATTTTGTGGTACACTTTCACTCAAAAATAATTTTAAAAGCTCACAAGACCAAAAAAAAAAAACAAAAAACCTGTCATTATGACTATCTTTTGTTCAAGTTAACTACAGAAAGATTATGGTTCATTTGTGGCAAAGATTTATGTACCTTAAAATGCTTCAAATTGCTAAGTTTTCATATAAACAGGATAGGCAACATTTGCTGGTTCATGTGAGAGATCCAGGAAAAGGTAGTTTACAAATGCCATGTGTTCATTTTTCTTAGAGTTCCTCTGTTTAAAAAAATCATTATTTTAGTTTTTGTGTGCATGGATATTTTACTTGACTCTATGTAAGTACATCACATGTGTGTCTCTTGCCCACAGAGACCAAAAGGGGTCATCACATCTTCTGGAACTCGAATTACAAATGGACATGGACTACTTCAGAGGTGCTAGAAAGCAAGCTCGGACCCTCTGTAAAAGCAGGAAGACATTTTAACTGCTGAGCAGTCTCGACAACTTCTCCAAGTTCATTTTTTAAAGTATATTAAAATTTGGTGAAAGGACCTATGATTTTGACAACAAATCTTCCACCTTTATGTAATATCCTTTTATCTCCCTTTAAAGTACTTGACTTAAACCTGTTGCTGTTTTGCTTGGGCTATTGAAATTACCATCCCCATTTAGACCAACAGTTAAAAGTATCTGTGCAAAAGTAGTATTAATAGTTCTTTATAGGGCCTGTGGAACTAAGTTCTTGGAGTACAGAACACATGTACAGAAATTCAACAAGATAGAGCAACTGATTAGACTTTCATAATTATGGAGAGTTAGAATGTTTCTGATACAAAGCCAATTCATCTTTAGGTACTTTTAGTTCTTTTGGAAATCACTTATTACACCCAACTTTATCTGGTCTAAAACCATTATGGGCATTAGAATCTTAAAATGCATTGTTAACTAACTTCTTACTTCCAGCAATGTAAATGCAAAGGTATCATCATGTATTGTTTGCAAGTTACAAAAGAATTTTCTGCTTTTTTGCTACCCATCTCCTGATATCCTCACCTAGTACTCTTATAGCACATTGATTTCATCACAAAGATGTGAGACAAAGCAAGTCTCAAAGAAGGGAACCATGACACACTGAATAATGAAAGCCAAAGGAAATAAGAAAGGAAGGAGGGAGGGAAGGAAGGAAGGAAGGAAGGAAGGAAGGAAGGAAGGAAGGAAGGAAGGAAGGAAGGAAAGATACACTCCTAACATCTAGTTAACAGGTAAAGTCACCTCAGTGCATCTTCTGTTTAGCATCTTTTTACGGCAACCATATGTTCATTCTGTACATTGTTGCCTGAGATAGCTTTAGAAAACCCTAAATGTATGTGGAGAAAGAGGAACACCCCTCCATTGTTGGTGGGATTGCAGACTGGTACAACCATTCTGGAAATCAGTCTGGAGGTTCCTCAGAAAAGTGGACATTGAACTGAAAGACCCCCGGAGCGGGGAGACCCTCACTCAAGTCTCGGGATGATGTGACCCCCCAAGAACTCATGTGAGACCGTCCTTGCTGTAATAAACATGAGGTTTATCGATAGGAACCAGTGCATTGGGGTCCAGACTCCACACAGGGGCAGTGGAGTTTGACCCCGAAAGGCTGGGAGAAAGGGTATTTAAAGGGAGAAACCACAACCCGAGGGGGCAGGGATGGTGTCATTGGAAAGTGTCGAGAATACTAATGAAAAATCACAAGGAGGAACTTCCTGTTTCTAAAGATTGTTAAACTTTATGATCCATCAGTTCCTGGGAGGAGCTTCCTGTTTCTCAAGATTATTCTCTAAGATTTTAATCTAACTTTATGGTCAGCTAGTACAGGTAGAGGGCAGGGTCTAGAATTTGAGGTATTTGGGGCTTTTTTAAACTTCTGACTTCTTAGCTGCATTTTTTATTCTTTCAGAACTACATGAGGACCCAGCTATACCTCTCTTGGTCATATACCCAAAAGATGCCCCAACATATAACAAAGACAAATCATATGCTCCACTATGTTCATAGCAACCTTATTTATAATAGCCAGAAGCTGGAAAGAACCCAGATGCCCTTCAACAAAGGAATGGATACAGAAAATGTGGTTATATCTACACAATGGAATATTACACAGCTTTCAAAAACAATGCCTTTATGAAATTCATAGGCAAATGGAGGGAACTGGAAAATATCATCCTGAGTGAGCTAACCCAATCACAGAAAGACACACATGGTATGCACTCATTGATAAGTGGCTATTAGCCCAAATGCTTGAATTACCCTAGATGCACAGAACACATGAAACTCAAGACGGATGATCAAAATGCTAATGCTTCACTCCCTTCTTTAAAGGGGAACAAGAATACCCTTGGCAGGAATAGGGAGTTAAAGATAAAAAACAGAGGCAGAAGGAACACCCATTCAGAGCCTGCCCCACATGTGGCCCATACATATACAGCCACCCAATTAGACAAGATGGATGAAGCAAAGAAGTGCAGGCCGACAGCAACCGGATGTAGATCTCTCCTGAGAGATACAGCCAGAATACAGCAAATACATAGGCGAATGCCAGCAGCAAACCACTGAACTGAGAACGGGACCCCCGTTGAAGGAATCAGAGAAAGGACTGAAAGAGCTTGAAGGGGCTTGAGACCCCATATGAACAACAATGCCAACCAACCAGAGCTTCCAGGGACTAAGCCACTAACTACCCAAAGTCTATACGTGGACTGACCCTGGGCTCCAACCTCATAGGTAGCAATGAATAGCCTAGTAAGAGCACCAGTGGAAGGGGGAGCCCTTGTTCCTGCTAAGACTGAACCCCCAGTGAACGTGATTGTTGGGGGGAGGGCGGTAATGGGGGGAGGATGGGGAGGGGAACACCCATAAGAAGGGGAGGGGAGGGGGTCAGGGAGATGTTGGCTCAGAAACCGGGAAAGGGAATAACAAGCGAAATGTAAATAAGAAATACTCAAGTTAATAAAGAAAAAAAAAGAAAAGAAAAGAAAACCCTAAGTGTGAAAGCCCTCATAATAATGAAGTGTTCTTGTTGGTCCTTCATTGTTTATGAATTATTAATAACATAGGTAATCTATCCCCTAACTCTTTCATGAATTTCATCCTTGCTCTGTTCTTTAAAGAAGTCCCTTCGATAATGAACATTTTTGTCACCTAATCGTGTATTTCACGATTCAATCACTCATATAGTTTTAAAATAGAATATATAAGTGGTCCCTCCTAATTTATAAATAAAGAAACCATGATTTTTTTCAATATTTACTAATAATCTCTGTTTTGCCAGTTATTCATAGTAGTTTTTCACATTTAACACAATATAGAAAATTCAATTTCTTCAGATCTTCTTCAGATGAACAACAGGTAGTAAATAAAATAAAATACCTACAATTACAATGTTCTTTATTATGGGAATTCATTTTTATTTTATTAATATTCACAGCAATATTGGGGACAGAAAATTATGGAACAGAGCAGAAAAAGTAATTTGCGTCAAATAATAGATACAAGATGATTCAATTCTCTATCTGAGGTTGCAAGCAAGTTTTTTTTTGAGTGTGATTGTTGAACCTTTATTATGATTTTCCTTTTGTAAAATGGTGATTCTACAATTATCAAAGAACTAATTGTTTTATGTAGAGACTTTTGAAGCATGAGAAGCTTTTTATATTTTAATTATCTTTTGAAAGTTATTTATATTTTAATTATGTTTTAAATTAATCTTACCTTAGCCCAAGATGACTTTGGAATGAAACTCATCTGTTGAAGAGAAAGTCTATCTATTAGATATTAGAATTACAACCAATAGGAGCCTTTATATTGACCTTGGCATGAGTTCAGCACTCAGTGGAAAGCTACTGTACTTGGTGTCTGCTTTTAAGACACACACAAATAACTCAGTTCCCCTCTGAGAGCTTGAACTTGTGGTACAAAATAAGTAATATGGAATTAATTTCTTGGATTCATTCCTGATTGTCACAGCTAAGAAATTATTGATCCTGAGATTTAGCAAAGGTACAGTTAACAGAATAGAAGTCTTCATTCGAAGTTAGTGATGTAAACAGCAAAATTTAGTCTCAAGAGGCTGCCTTGCCAGCCTAAGGTCTGAGCCAATGAAAATAAGCAAAAGTGCCTCATGCCAAGGGGCTAGAGCACTAGACTGAGGCTCTTACAAGGGTTCCATTCTATAATTTCATATTAAGCTACTTTGCTTTTTTTCCTCATGTGAACGAATGATTTATTTTCACATATGAAACATATTAAGTTCAGTGGTTGGACTGGATAAGCATTTGGCATGTTGGATTGTATGACATTTATGTTCTGAATATTGGTGAATTAAAGACCTGAGTGCTGTTGTGAAATATTCTGATTCAGTTTCTGACATAAAATCATGTTCACTGGCAACAATTTAGCCTAATATTTGATGCAAGATTTCCCACACTTCATAAGAGAATACCTCTTTCCAAATATAACAACTCAGTACAAACACAGATAGAACTCATCAATAATGGTTCTTTATGAAGTTTTAGATTTTGTTGGAAATCATTTGTAAGAAACACTTTGTAACATGAGCTTCTTTAAATCCTGTTTCTACTAGCAATTTTGCCTTATGAAGACTATTATTGGACTAAGAACTGATCCTCATTTCCAAAGATTCCCTATTCTTTCCATTTAGGTGATCTATCATACACACACACACACACACACACACACACACACACACACACACACACATATATATATATATGTATAGTATCTCTCTCAAGATATGTATATTCATATGCATGTATCTATTCATCTATCTACCTACTATCTATTTCTGTCTGATTATACATCTGCCTATCTACCTACTTGCAAATCTGTGTAAACATACACAATTTTAACAGTAAACTAATTGGATGATAGAAATTTTATTTTATCATTTATAATGTAATGGCATTAATCGGTACATTTATTTCTATAATGAAAAATATCCCATTCAGAATCACTTAACAAATAAATAAACTTAAGATTTCTCATTGAATATAAAGTTCAAGTAAAGAAGATTGCAAACTCCTGCTAGACATGCACAAAGGGCTCTATACTCCACCACAGAGACACTTGTACATTCATTAATTACTGCTTTTTCACAAGAACATAGGAAACAAATCAAATCAGCCTAGATGTCTATCAACAGATGAATGGACAATAAAATTGTGAAATATATATGTATTAATGAATTTTATTTAACCATAAAAATAATATAGTGTAATATCCATGACCCAGGGATCCAAAAGGGAGACATTACATTGTAATTTTAAAAATATAAATAAATAAGCAAATAAAAAATGGGAGATTCTGGGGAATGTTCTAAGCTAGAATAAACTTTGATCCTGTGGTATATGTTATTTTAATTTCAAGAATTTGTGTTTTCCAACTATAGTGAATATATGCTAAAATTTGAAAATTTCTGTCATTCAAGGTTTCAAAATGAAACATTGTTTACTCTGCACTTATTTTATAAGTATATTTTCTTTCAAAATAAAAAGTTGTCAATGAGTTGAAATTTTTACATCATCTATTCCAGAAAGGAAGAGTTCTACGTGGTTAGTGATTTAAATATGAACTTTGAATTCTGCTTCCAAATACAATATTTAATTATTAGTGTTAGTTTAGCTCCAAAACAGGGCCTCCCAATTTGTATATTACTTAGTTGCACTCAGGTTACTAGAAAAATATTAACAATGGATTTCATTTCAATTCAGTTCAACAAATATTTATTGAACATACACTACATGCCAACCAAGATTCTATTCATCATTGATACTGGAATGTGCCCTTTGATAAGAACTCATTTTATTACACTATCTTCATGTATTTAAAAATTTATTTGTTTCAAAATGTTCCCAGCTTAAGATGTATGAATGAAAAGAATATTAAAGCAGAATCTTTCAAATGATACGAAAAGTAATATGCTTTGCTAAAATGTTTATTTTTCTAAATATCTCAAATTAGATAATAAGCAGCAAATGTAAGGTAAAATTGATATTATTCTGTTATTGCCACTCGAATGAATATAAAACTTCAAATGCTTATTTGAAAGTAACAGAAAATGAAAATGTTATATCTCTATTTTTTCTAACTATTCTGTGAACAAAACAAACAAGCCCTATGCATGTAAGTCACATAAGAAATACATTTTAGTCTGAAAATCTAAAGGCAATAGCATTATATGAAACACTAAAAACTGCTTTAAAAATCTGGTGAAATTATAGGCTATAGATTCAGTCAATTATGCACAATATTTTGGCTCAGGTTCATAGTATCCAACAGTTATGTCTACCAACTTCTGCGGATTAGGTATCCTACTTAAAATATTAACAACTTAGTCCTTGAGCTGTGTTGACCTTATGTCTCACCCTAGTCAGAATGCCATCATAGTGTTGGTAAACTTGTGATGAATACAGACATGGATTCAATACAGAAGAAATCTACATACACTGTCACTGACAACGTGTGCTCAGCAGGTTGGGGATCAGCACAGGGCAAGTTACTTTTATTCACATATACAAAATACCTGACAGAAAATGGTTTAATGAAAGAAACATTTTTTTTAAGTTTTGTTTTTTCTTGGACATTTTATGTACTTACATTTCAAATGTTATCCTCTTTCTCCTTCTCCCATACTTCCACTCCCCTTCCCCTCTTCTATGAGGATGCGCCCACTACCACCCTCACACTCTAACCTCAATGCCCTGACATTCCCCGACATTGGGGAGATAAGCCTTCACAGGACCAAAGACTTTTCCTTCTATTGATGCTGGACAATGCCATCCTCTGCTATATATGTGGCTGGAGTCATGGAAGAAAGATTTATACTGTTTCCTGGTTCCGTGAATAGAGCTGCCTATGCCAGGGGAAGCATGACAAGGAGAACAGTTCGAAGTTTTGGTGATAGATGCTCAAGGCAGCTGATTGTGTCTTAGCAACAAGTCAGGAAGCAGAGAGCTTGATTTAATAGTGGGATTGAGCTATAAACTTTAATGTCTGGCTCTTGTCTCTACAACAATTTTTCAGCTGCCTGCCCCATCCCAGATAAAATCCACAGTTTTCCAAGCAGTACATGGTTAAATGTTCAAATGCATGTATCTTTGAGAAATAATTCCCTACAAACCATTCTCTCTCTCTCTCTCTCTCTCTCTCTCTCTCTCTCTCTCTCTCTCTCTCTCTCTCTCTCTCCTAACACAAAGTATATCCAGTTGAACTTCAACAGACCTTAACATAGTCTTCAAAACTCTAAAGTCTTTTCTGAGATTCAAAGGAATCTCTTTGTACCGTTAAAATAAACAAACTAAAATGCTACAAATTTCCAATATATAATGGCATCCATGAAACAGTCCCATTCTAAATGCTACAAATTTTGAAAAAGAACAAAGGACTTATGTAAGGATGTGGAGAGAGAAGGGGGAAGAAAAATGATGTGATTATATTAATATTAAAAATAAAAAGATTGGACTCGCATCGCGGCTGCGTTGACTGAAAGGAGGACCCCAGATCCGGCTCGGCACTCGCCTTGGTTCGCCGTGGAAAAGACCGAGCTGATCCAGAAGACCAAGCTGGCCAAGCAGGCCGAGAGCTACAACAACATGGCCAACTGCATGAAAACCGTGACGGAGCAAGGCTGACCTGCTGTCAGTGGCCTACAAGAACGTGGTCAGGGGCTGCAGATCCGCCTGGAGGGTCATCTCGAGCATTGAGCAGAAGACCGACACCTCGGACAAGAAGTTGCAGCTGATCAAGGACTATTGGGAGAAAGTGGAGTCTGAGCTGAGGTCCATCTGCACCACTGTCCTGGAATTGTTGGATAAGTATTTAATAGCCAATGCAACTAATCCAGAGAGTAAGTTCTTCTATCTGAAATGAAGGGAGATTATGTCCGGTATCTTGCTGAAATAGCTTGTGGTGATGAACAAAAATAAACGATAGAAAATTCCCAAGGAGCCTACCAAGAGACATTTGATATAAGCAAGAAAGAGATGCAACTTACCAATCCAATCCGCCTGGGACTGGCTCTTCACTCTTCTGTATTTTACTATGAAATCCTTAATAATCCCGAGCTTGCCTGCACACTGGCTAAAACGGCTTTTGATGAGGTCATCGCTGAGCTTGGTGCACTGAAGTAAGACTCCTACAATGATAGCATCCTCATCATGCAGTTGCTTAGAGACAACTTAACATTATGGACATCAGGCTGTGCAGGAGAAGAATGTGATGCAGCGGAGGGGGCTGAGAACTAAAGTCATCCAGGACACCAACCTCCTTCCCATCAAGAAAGCCTTTTTACATCTCCATTCCTTATTCTACTTGGATTTCCTTGCAAGGAAGCCCATTCATGCATATGGGACCAATTGTTTATAGTCTTTTTCACACTGCAGCTTTGGGAAAACTCCATCCCTTTGTTTGTGTTGTCTCTGTCTTCCTGGTGTGCAGTTACTGCTGTAGAAATGTATCAATAGCTTCATTTCATATAAACACGAGTAACTTCCAGACACTTGTGTAGAGGACAGACAGCACATTTGATATTTAAGTAATCTGAACCAGTTCTGCAAGTGACTGTGTTTTGTATCACTGTGAAGATATGGAAATGTAGTACATACAATTTAAAGTAATTCTAATAATGACTTCTTGATTTCTACATTTCTTTTCTGAACCTTCTTGGGGGTTTCCTTTCAGAAACAACTTTTCCATGCTCTTACTATAAATTCTTTTTTAGTAGGAATCCAGAAGTGTTAGATTGAATGGGAAAGCGCTTAATGCATCCTGGCTTGGGGGTCACAGATTGAAATGTTTTCTGTGTCACATATTCTGGAGGTTACATCTGTCTGTGAAAACAGGGCATTTCCTTATGCATTCTTCATTTGCTGCTGTTTAAGTTGACAACTTCCTTCCCAATAAAAATTTGCTCACAATAAATAAATAAATAAATAAATAAATAAATAAATAATTTTCTATGTTGGACACAGCTAGGAAAACATGAAACCTTGTATCACATGAACATCTGGGGCTAGCTGTTGTAACACTTAGGCTCCTTTTAGGTAATTCCATTCCTCCAACTATGTTCGAAACTTTCTCTTGAGCTGTTTCTACTATACTGCATTCCAACAAATTTTGTGGAAACCATATATTGTTTTCATCTCCAGCATTCTTTGAACTCCAGTACAACTTAGGTCTTATCTTCACAGCTTAAAGCATAACCCATTAAGGATCTCTAACTAGCTGATCTGGTCCTACATCATGGTGCCCAAGTTCAACAGCCCCTTGGAACCTTTGTGCAAGCCTCCACGACCTCATAAATTTGCCCTTTTTATTCCTAACAAATAGGAATATAAAGTTCTACCATTGAATAAAGATGTAGCCTGGTCCTCTTAAAACACAGGTGTAGGTGTCTCTGATTTTCCCAATGGATAAAAAATAGATGTTTTAGGCATCCCTGTCTTAGAAGAGGGCCCTGGAAATTTATGTTCATTCGAGCTCTTTCTGGCATTTTATTTGCAAATTAATTTGCTTTTTAAGATACCAGGGCCTTTAATGGGTGGGATCTTGCCTGCAGTACAAAATGAAGGGCTTCTCTCTGCTTGGCCAAATCTGCTTAGGAATTATGGGGGTTGTTCCCAGAACTGTCTTGTTTGCCACTTGAACATTGCTTATATTCCTTTGCTTGACAAACTGTACATTTTTCACCATTATGCTTTACTTTCTGCTCCAATGTTGTAAATTTAGCTAAAAAACTGCAGAACAACAATGACAAACCCAAAACTTTCTTGGAAGCATTCCAAAATTAGTTTCTTACTTTTAAACTCATTCTTGTTTTAAAATTCTGGAAGATTTATTTGGGCCATAACTATGGATTTTCTGTAGCCATGTTCCTTGATGACTTCTGAACTATATGCAGGCTTTCTTGTACACAGTATGATAGGCATTATGGAATTTTGTACTCACTCTTGAAAGGTCCATTAAACTTTGCTTATGGCATTAAAAGATTTCTTTAGCTTACAATTTGACGGTCTTTTACATCTGCATCACAAATAAGTCATAACTGCCCGTAAGATGAACAAACAAACAAACATCACCAGATTTATCATCACTAAAGCACTACTTCTTGGCCAAGTTTTCTTATTAATTTGCTTACTAATAGTTAGGATGAAATCCTTACCAGAAGCAATTTATAGGGGAAGGAATCAAGCTGGCTCATGGGCTAGGGAATATTACCTATCATGTTGGCAAAGATATGGCAACATATGTGGCTTGAACCTGTGGTGTCAGGAGCATCAAAAGACTGGTTACATCATGGGGACAGTCAGGAAGCAGAAAACTCAGGTGAGAATGTAGATATAGGCTAAAACTATCCATGCTAATGCCTCAGTGAGCACTTCTTTTAGCCATAACCCATCTCCTAAATGTCTCAACACTTTCCAAATAGCATCATCAATTTAAAAATCAAGTGTTCAAACACATGAGTCCGTGTGGGATATTTTACATTTAAGCCATGACTGGAAGATCCTTGAAAACAAAAAATACTATCAGCACCCAAGAGAACCTAAACAGCACATGACCAAGAAACTTGCACATATATGTTTTAGCAAACTATGCATCATACACAGCCAGCCTCCATGTACATCAACAAAAAAAAATAGATTTTAAAAATGTGGTACACTTAACTATAAACAACAAAGTTTTATTTGGATGCAAATAGAGTAAGTTATATCATTTTCAGAGAAGTAGATGGACTTAGAAATTATCTTTTTATACGAAATAAGGTATGTGCAGAAAGCCATATTTTCTTCTACATGAAAGAGTTGAGGTGAGTTAAATGGGAGGAAGTAGCAGTTAAGCGCAAGGATAATAATAGAAAAAGAAAGAGTAATGGGAAAAACAGGAAGATCATATCAAATATTGCATTCTGTCTTTAATGTGGAATCAAGGTCTAAATATATACATATATGTATGGACACCCATACACACACATATTTGAATACTAAGGAGGACTATAAATGAGACCAGTGAAAGTTATAAAGAATGTAATTAGGAAGTAAACATGAGCAAAGTACAGTGATATACATGTATAAAAATACCATAAGGAAACCCATTCTTTCCAAGGTAACTAGGGTCATTTTAAAAGTATTAAGAATCATCCTTGCCATAGCACTATGAAACCTGACGTATTCTGATGACTTTTTCAACATTCTCATTTTACTCATTCTATAAATATCCTTATTTGCTTCATTATTGATTATGCTACTACCTTTGACATCCTGAGTAATGCCACCTACCTACCATAAAAGGCTTCAATGCCAAGTTCTGCTGGTCTGGTGTCCTTTCATATACATGCCATAGATTTGGTTTCCAATCCCAAATCCTTGGATATTTAACTGTAGGCAATATTTTCATCTTTTAAACATTTCAGGAGATTGGAGTGGTTGAGTGACATTGGTGATTAGACAGGGACAAAGTAGAAGACAGGAGACTAATCATAATTCGATGTCCATTACTAAAGGATGGCATTGTCTGTCATCAATAGGAGGAGAAGCTCTTGGTCCTGTGAAGTCTCTCCAGTGCAAAGGAATGCTAGGGTATTGAGGTGGAAATGTGTGGGTAGGGGAGCATCCTCATAGAAGCAGGGGTGTCAGAGTCTCCCTTCTGGGTCCCTTGCAGGGTTTGACCCCTGCTGAGCCTTGCTGATGCATGTGGAAGCCTTTTGTTTCTAACAAAGAAACAGCCTGACCCAGGTAGTGACCCACCTGGGTGATGGTCAATTCATTCCTGCCTTTTGTTTTTTCACAGTCTTTTGTTCCAAGGTTTTAGGCTGGTCTTCCTGGATTTCTCCCTAGTAAATTTGGGGCATGTATTCAGTCTTTTGTTACTGAAGTCCACTGTCCTTCCCAGATTTTTCCACCTGGTCAACTTGGGGTATATATTTGGTAAATAAAGCTAATAAATTGGTTTTCTTTCTTAATATGAATAAGCCATGTGTGTGTTTTTAATCCTGCAGGCTTACACCTGGTTCTTGGGGCAATGTCGGTGTGGGTATCGACACAGGGGGATGAAGCATGGGAGAGGGAGAAACCAGGAAAGGAAACATTTGAAATGTAAATACATAAACTATTAAATAAAAAAAATCAAAAATCAAAATAAAGATAAAATGGCAGTTGAATCCCATGCAGTTTTGAACTCAGAGTTGTTGTATGCTTTTTCCTGTCTTCAGAAAAATGTTGTTCTCCACTGTCCAGTGTTGTCTCCTGATTCCTATCTGTGTTTGTATCTTTTATATGCCAGGTCCGAGTTTGATTAAACTATCAAAATGAATTTGATATCAAATTAGTTATCAAATTTTCTAGCATTGTGTTCACCTTCTCATAGTGTTTCCTTGACCTGAGTTTTATCTTCTCTCTTTCTAGTCCACTATAAATCTCACAGAAACATTTTGATGGTCCATGCCCACAATGACTGAGATAAAATATGCAATGTTACACGACTTATACTTGAATTTTATATAAAAAAGTTCAAAACTTTACATATACATATGCAAGTTTATACATATGTACTTTATTCTCTTCTTATTTCTGCTTTAATAAATAACACCTATGTAGTAGATTATTATGGCATTTTTATATTTATCTATGATGTCTAGTCATTTTCCTTCATTGAGAATAATAACCTTTTCCTGAAGGATTGAGTCCTATAGTCTGGATGATTCTGAAGGAGAACTTCAGAATCACTAAATAAGTGTAGAAAAGCATTCTGTCTGAAATGTACATTTTTTATTAAAATAAAAAGCAGTTAATATGGTTTACATGGAGATGTCATCTACAACAACATGCCCTCCACATTCTAGAAGACATGGTAGTATCAAGTTGGCAAAGGAATATCCAATATAGTTATTCTAGTTCAGAAATATTCCTGGAACCAAGCTTTTCTTTGTAGTGAATCCTGAGAACTTTTCTTTTAGATATTCCAGATAAGGCTCTGTTTCTCTTGACAAAATTATATTACAAGACATGAGGAGGTTAGTATTGCATGTTAACATTCTACAATGCTATAAGAGAATTTGAAGAAATCTGAAATTTACTAAGGGTTTCATAGATAAGTGAATGTGGGACATGGATGGAAAGAAAAAGCATTAAAGCATCATTTGATTTGCGAGATTCAGTGCTGAAATAAGCATACAGTGTAGAGCAAAATGTCTTGGTTTCAACTTAACTTTAATAGTATTCAATAAACATGTGTGTGCCAAGAGCTGTTATGTTTGTGTGAGGATGACTGTAGTTAAATTGCTCCTAACAGCCTGGTGCCTGCATACTCCCCAAACAGGGACTTTTCCTTTCCAAGCTTGAAGCCAAGTCACAGAGTCAAGTGGAGGCTCAGGAGCCACCCCTTCTGAGAAGACTGAGCCCATAGTCTCAATCTGGGACATGAAGCAGTCTAGAGTCAGTTTCTCCAACCACCCAGTTGTCTCCTGGATTTGGAAGAAGCTCATGTGTTCCCAGTGCATGTGCACTTTCCACTGCTCATAATCCACAGAAACAGGTCTAAACATAGAATTCTACCACTGCACCAAAAGCATATATTTGTTATGAATGACACTAACCCCTCACCTTTTTACCCAAGACACACTTGTCTTCTTTATCCATTAGACCCCCAATCTCATAATATTTGTGCCTCCACTCCATAGCACTAAACCATGAGCCCTACAACAGCAGCAGCAAATCAAAACTCAGTTATTTTTTAAAGTACATGGGATAGTGGCAAAGATCAGCAAACAAACATTTTATCATCACAAGTTTCATAGGAAGATATCAAAGTACAAGGTTCTACCTGACCCCTTTTTAATCCAGTATCGTATGACCAGTGGAAACCTAGGTCACAAGCTTTTTACTGTGATGGTGGCCATTCTCCATAGTATGTCCCTGAAACCTCATCCAAAGGACTATTTAATGTTTCAAATCTTCCTGTTAGTAGTAGACTCCAGAGATTTTCTTCTCCCATCTGAAAGACAATAATCTTTCTTAGATTAAACTGAAGGAAGCACTGTGAAAATAAACTGTGCACCAACAGCCCCATATTCTCAAAATTATGTCATGTATATTAAAAACATCCATCAATCCAAGGAAACTTAACTCCACATAATTCATGAAACAATTTTTCCACTGCCAGAATGTTCTTAGCAATATTCTTCTAATTCAAAGATGCTTGGCAGCAGCCTAGAACTAGAATTCTATCCCTGTTTATTAGAATCCCAGAACCTCAGTACTGTCTGCCTTAATCTTGTGTTGCACATGACCTTGATGCTTCTGATTGAGTTGTCTGTGGCTCCAGAGTCAGGAACTGTTGTGGATTTGGTCTAATGCTACTTATATTATGTTAATTGGGTCTGCAAATTTGCCCGAGAATCTGCGAATCTGGCTCGGCAGGGAGTCAGAGGAGGAACTTTTAAGATTCCCAGGCAAGGGATGGAGAAAGGGAGGAAGGGAGAAAGCTGCTATACCAGAAGAGGAGTAGCTGCCATGCCTAAGAAGTGCATGACAGAGAGACAGCTAACATGTAACAGCAGGAGAAGAGCAGACCCAAGTGAGGTCCCTGACTGGGCCTAGGGCAACAAAGATGGAATATAGATTTTAGTAAGTGAAAGATCCCCGAAGAGAGACCCTTTCTAAAGTCGCGGGAAATCGCGGACCCCAGACACAGAGAGACCATTTTGGATGTAATAAGCAAAGGCGAGGTTTATTACGGAGACCTATTACAGAGATCTCCGGGCCGACACGTATCCCGTGCAGGAGACAGAGGTGTCAACCACGAAACTCAAAAGTCAGAGGGTTATATAGAGAAAGCTAGGGGGTTTTGGCGTGGTTACATATAATTGGCTCATTCAAACAGCAGTGAGAACAAAGCAGAAAGAGTACGTGTTAGAAGTCAGGGGCTTATCAGGGTCTGGAGGACACCTAGTTGAAATATGGACCTGAGTGAGCTGGGGGGAGATGTCTTCCTGCCAGACGTCCCATGAATCAGTCCCATTAACTCAGACTGGTTCCTGCATTCCTTTTCCTTATCTTCATGGCTTGCCAGTCCTGCCTGGACAGTGTTTCCTGTGCTCCTTTATCTTTATGGCCTGCTAGTCCTGGCTGTAGGGCTTAGCCCTCGGTCTGTGGCCTTTTGGGGTTTATTCCTTTAATTTTGTATCTGTGTCCTTTTGGGGTTTATTCTTTTAATTTTGTATCTCCAAACCTAGAATTCGTATAATTCTCCTTTCATAAGTAATAACTCAGGAGTATTGGAGGGGAGTATATTAGCCTTGAGGAGATTTAAAAGTGACCCAGGCACTCAGCTGCTTAAGGTATATTAAAATATAGAGGCTGTGTGTTTGTGTGTGCATGTGCGTGCATGTGCGTGCGTGTGTGCGTGTGTGTGTGCGTGTGTGTGTGCGCGCGCGCGTGTGTGTGTGTGTGTGTGTGTGTGTGTGTGTGTGTTCCATTCAGGAACCCACAACTTTGGCCTGGGCAGGAATGCAGCTGGGTCCGTTCGAGTACATATAATTGGTTACTTACAATAAGAAACTCAGGACTTTTGTTTATATTGGGGTTTTTTGTTTGTTTGTATTTCTTTATCCTTTCAACTTCCCTTTGCTCATATCAAACAGAAGAACATATCTAGTCAAATACAAACTCCTCTGCTCTTTGACCCAAAGAATGAAAACATTTAAATTTAAAGGAAAACTTCAGTTGAACTGAATGAGATCTTAAATGATGCTCTACTCTGGTTTCTGAGAGCCAATGGTTACACCAGTTTTCATATTTCATTATATGAAAAATAAGCACCTAAAACAAAATTCACAGTACTAGAAGTGAATAGAATAGCCTAGAAAATGTTGGTGATGCCAGACAGTCTCCAGAGCGCATCTACCACTGAGCCTCACTCTTTTCTTATGTCAAAAAGTCACAGAACTGAGAATTATTTCATTCTCAAAGAAAAAAAAATTCTGTTCCCCAACCACTTACATGGTTCAGCCAACTGATATATTTAAATTCAAAACTACTCTTTACATGTAAATAAGAATAAATGTTCGAGGCAGTCTATGTGTGTGTATATCTCAGGAAATTATGAGGTTATTAAACAAACAGAGCAAATTAATGATTCTTCATACACTCAAAGACAGTGAAAATTTTTGCATGTAACCATTACACATAAGTCAGAACAGAGATCAGTCATTTTGGAGGTGCATGAAATGTGAACAACCAATCATTATGAATACGTGATTGGGGAAGGAAGGCAAAATTTTAATTAGGTGTTATAGGCAAATCAAGCCACCCACCATAGTGTTTTTTGGACAAGGTTTTATTTTTACTGGCATGGCATAGTTATGTGATGCTATTTTCCAACATTAATATACTTTTTTGAATAAAAGTTTGACCAAAGCACTTGGTAAACATTATACTTTGCTTTTTCAATGAGAAAGTTTAAAAGAGGCATAGGTCTGGGGTGTCATGCATGAATGGTTGTATGTAATTAATGTGCTAAAACAGCGCTGCTAGAGTAGGATTTAAATTCATGGGTGGATTGATAACCACTTGCAAATAAAAATTTAGTTTTCTCCGAGGATGTCTCACTGGGGAAACAAACAGCCTTTAAGGGTAGAGTACATGGCCAACAGTAGATGGACAGCAGAAAATGAACTTAACGACATCATTGGAAGTTTCTATTTTCATAAGAGCTTGACAGGGCTACTTTATTGTTGGTTTTTCTTATTATTTTTACTGTTATTTTTATTTCATTTATATTCTTTTCTCTTTTTTATCCTAAAGATCCTCTGTGTATATATTATACCTTTCAGTTTAGTATTTTTATGAGAGTGTAGGAATAAGTAGACCTCTTCTGTACCTTTTTCTTGTGCCTTTGGGGAATTTTTCCTTGTTTGTGTGTTTTATTGTATTCTGACGTATTTATATTTCTTATATTATATTGCATTATAACATTATATTATCATAGAATCCTGACTGTTTTCTAATGAGAGACAGAAAGGGGTGATCTGAATGTGAAGGGAGATGCAGAGAAGCTGGGAGGAGAGAAGAGAATGGAAATCAAAATCAAGATATATTATATGAGAAAAATTATTTTCAATAAAATAAAAAAAAATTGTGTGGTAAAAAAGTGCAGGGAGCCATATTGGATTTGGGCTTAGCCGCTCTTTGAACTGCATGGTTCAAAGTGATTAGGTGACTCTGGGCTGTTTGGCCACAGAGACTCACCCCTAAGATGACTGCCATAAGTCTTAAGATTGTTGGATGAAAGTTTCTCCCATGAATTTACAGCACAGGAAGATAACATTCAAGGGATGCCTCAGCTCCCTTAGCAGATACCAGTTATCTCCTGAATCAACACCCGGTATCTCCACCGCCTGACCTCATCGTCTACCGCCTGACCTCTTTGCCTCCAGCTATCACTACCTATATCCGCACCTCCCCCTCCTCTGTGTTTCACAAAGAACACTCCCCCTACCTGAAAGCCTTAAAAGCTGTAAAGTTCACCCCAATAAATGAGACCTTGACAACAGAACTTTTGCTTGGTCTCCTTCTTCTCTTCACCCCCATTTTGGCCCACAGGTAGAAAGCCTCTTCGGGACCCTGAATAACTGGGTCCCCGCTGGCGGGGACAAGTGGCGCCTGAAAAGGGACCCCCGAAGCAAGGCCGACTACAGGACGACGGAGATAAGAGAGCTGCAGTGGGAATCGAGGACTCTTCAGGCCGTATCGCTCGTACGTGGCTGGAGAGGGAGGTAAGGACCGGTCGAATAATTGTCGTCTAATTGCCATGGGGAAGGTATTGTCTAAGGAGGCTTGTTTCATAAGAGAAATCAAGCGTTTACTCAGGAAGAGAGGAATAAGAGTTAAGAAAAAGGATTTAATCAAATTTTTTTGTTTTGTAGATGAAAAATGTCCTTGGTTAATTTTAAGTGGCCCCGATATTCACCCCCATACTTGGAATAAGGTAGGTCAGGAAATTAATAGGCTTTTGAAAGCCGGCGATCCAGTGTCCGCGGCTTTTTTCAGTTACTGGGGTATCATTAGAGACATTATAATAGATGCTGAGGAAGGAGGCGAGAGTGCCCGCCTCCTAGCTGTCGCAGAGGACTTCTTACAAGCCTCTAGGCCGGCGGCTTCACGTAACAATGAGAAAGAAAACGAGGAGCCGCATTCTCTTTGCCCTTCCATTGTTATTGATATGCCTGGGGATGAGGGAAATCCCTCATCCAAAGCCTTATGCTCTCTGGAAGATCCCAAGATGTCCAAAAATTCAAAAACCATTTATCCTTCTCTTAAAGAATTTTCTGGGAAAAACAAATGCTCTGAGTCAGGTCTAGATCCCGCCTCCGAGGCCGAATTAGAGGAGGAAGCTGCCAGGTATGAGAAAGAGAGATATGGTCCCGAGCCACAGGAGACTCAGATCTCTTCACTCGGAGGTCTGGGCCTGTCTGCCTCCCACCTTATCTACCCCCTATATCGTCAGCCCCACCTGCACCTCTACCGGTCGCAGTAGTGGAGGAACTGACTCAGACTAAGACTTCACTTCAAGCACAAATTACTGGGCTTAAACAGATCTTACACCTACAGCAGGAATTGGGGGATCTTACATTAGAAGTCCAGAATTTACAAGAGACCATGACTAAGGGACAGTATGCCCAAAAAGGGCCAGCTAAGGCCAGTAGAAAACCCCAACCAAAACTAACTTTCCCAGTTATGACTAGGGCACGCGCCAGACAGGCCAGGGATGAGTCTGAGTTAAACAGTACTAGAACACTAAATAGGTTGGCCAGAGATGAACTCGAGCCAGACAGTACTAATCGTGACCATAATGAGGAGCAAGAAAGTGAAGAAGAAAATGACTATGAGGAGGGACCCTCAGATTCGGAAGAGGAAAGCCCTGATCAGGATGAGGGTGGGACCTCGTGTCCTGTATACAAGAAACTTAAACTCAAACACATAAAGGAATTACATTCAGCTGTTAAAAATTATGGTATGAATGCCCCTTTTACCTTGGCTATCCTAAAAGGACTTGCGGGGTCTGGGTATTTGACCCCTAGTGAATGGACCAAGGTGGTACAATCGGTCCTCACTAGAGGACAATATTTGACTTGGAAATCTGAATTTATTGATAAAGTGGAGAGCCTTGCTGCTAGACACAGAAACAATCCCCTAAGTAAATCTGCTTCCTGGATGGCAGATTAGCTATGTGGGAGGGGCTCATTGCCTCCGAGGAAAAACAGCTGGGGCTGTCTCTGGGTGTGCTCGCACAAACAGCGCAGGCGGCTTTGTCTGCTTGGAGAGCAGTCCCTGCTACAGGGGCGCTCACCACCCCCTTAACTAAAATAATCCAGGGGGCACAAGAGCCCTATGCTCAATATGTAGGGAGACTACAAGAAGCAGCTGAAAGAATCCTAGGTCAAAATGAAAGTGAAGGGGTTCTCATTAGACAGCTTGCTCTCGAAAATGCTAACTCGGCATGCAGAGCCGCACTTCGAGGCAAGACCAAAGACCTTGATATCCCAGGCATGATTAAACTTTGCAAGGATGTTGACTCTTTTTCTCACCAAGTATCTAAATCTATCAGCCTGGCAATTGGGGCTGTGTTCCAAAGAGCTGGAGATTCTGGTCACCCTAGAGGCAGAATATGTTTCAAATGTGGACAACCCGGTCATTTTGCTAGAGAATGCAACACCCCAAAACCTAGCCAGTCCCCCAACCCTGCTGGATGGCCCACTGTCCCGAGGGTTTGTCCCCGCTGCAGGAAAGGCCGTCACTGGGCCAGGGAATGTCAGTCTAAGACTGACATTAGTGGACAAACCCTCCCTGCGGTCCAGGGAAATGAGCGGGGGGCCCCACAACGGGGCCCCTATCCACGGGTGACCACACGCCCCCAAGTGCAGCATCAAGCTCCTGCAACGCCAACTTGTCCCGGGCAACAGCAGGAAGCACAGGAGTGGACCTGTGTTCCTCCACCACCAGGATTATAACCCCTGAGGAAGGGACTGTTATCATAGAATCTGGAAAGTTTGGGCCGCCGCCTGGCATGTTTTTCCTAATAATTGGGTGAGCCTCAAGTGCTCTTCAAGGACTTGTCATCCTTCCCTCTGTAATAGATGCTAATTATTCTGGAGAGATTAAATTTCTAGCCACTGCCACACAGGGCCCCTTAACGCTTAGAGACGGACAACGCATTGCACAGGCTTTACCGCTTCCCTTCATGGGGCAGTTCCCTCATAAAGTAAAGGGGCGTGGTTCTTCCTCCCCTGGCTCTTCAGATGTTTATTGGGTTCAAAAATTAACTGATGAAAGACCCATGATGTCTCTTTGGCTCGATGGCAAACAATTTCAGGGCATTTTAGATATGGGGGCGGATACAACAGTGCTCTCCTCTAGACACTGGCCCTCAACCTGGCCCCTTAAGGCTACCGCCACACATTTAAAAGGGATAGGTCAAACACAGGATACACTCCAAAGTTCAAAGCTCCTGACCTGGAAAGATAAAGAGAATAATACAGGCACAGTTAGGCCATTTGTAGTTTCTGGACTCCCTGTTAACCTCTGGGGAAGAGATATTCTTTCCCAGATGGGGGTGATGATGTGTAGTCCCAATGAGGTCATTACTAACCAAATGTTAAGGACAGGATTCCTCCTTGGAAAAGGATTAGGTAGAAATGAACAGGGAATCACAGAACCCTTGACTCCAACGCCCAAAAAAGATAGAGGAGGTTTAGGAGCAGACCTTTTTTCATAGAGACCGCTGTTCCTCCTGCACTCCAGGCTGATAAAATATCTTGGAAGTCAAATGATCCAGTCTGGATCGATCAGTGGTCCATGCCTCAAGAAAAGGTTCAAGCCGCCCTACAGTTGGTGCAGGAACAATTATTACAAGGACACCTTGAACAGTCCACTTCGCCTTGGAACACCCCTATTTTTGTCATAAAAAAGAAAAATGGTTCTTGGAGATTGTTACAAGACCTTAGAGCGGTTAATAAAACTATGGTCCCTATGGGGGCCCTACAACCTGGCTTGCCTTCTCCAATAGCTATTCCTAGACACTTTTATAAAATAGTCATTGATATAAAAGATTGTTTCTTTTCTATTCCCCTTCATCCGGAGGATTGTGCCCGCTTTGCCTTTTCTATCCCTGTCATTAACCATGTGGGCCCTAATCCCTGCTTTCAGTGGTGCGTGTTACCACAGGGGACGGCCCCACCCTGTGTCAAAGGTATGTGACCCAAACTATAGATCCAATAAGGCTGCGTTTCCCCTCCTCTTACATCATTCATTACATAGATGATATCTTGATTTCCTCTGCTTGTTTACAGGAAACTCAAAAACTAGCCCAAATTATTGTTTTGGCCTTACAAAAAAGGGGTTTCACCATTGCCCCTGAAAAAATTCAGACGCAATATCCCTTTTTGTTCCTTGGATTCCAATTAGAACCTACATCCATTTATTCTCAAAAGCTAACAATTAGAAGATCGCAGCTACATACCCTAAATGATTTTCAAAAACTTTTGGGTGATATTAATTGGCTTAGACCTTACCTTAAGCTAACCACCGGTGATTTAAAACCTCTATTTGCAATTCTGAAGGGTAGCCCTGATCCTAATTCCATTAGGGTTCTGACTCCCGAGGCTGAAAAGTCCCTACTAAAGGTTGAACAGGCTATCAGCCAACAATTCATAGGTTATTTCAGCCCCTCCAAGACACTGTATCTGATCCTTTTTGCTACAAGGTTTACACCCACAGGCCTCCAATGGCAAGATAATCATCCACTAATGTGGATGCACCTGCCAGCAACCCCCGCTAAAATACTTCCTACTTATCCCTCCTTAATTTGCCAGACCATTTTCTTGGGGCTTAAGCTGGCTACTTGCCATTTTGGCCGCGATCCCGATATTATTATTTCTCCATATTCACAGGAGCAGCTTGCTTGGCTGCAGCACAGACATGATGACTGGACAGTCCTGCTGTCTATTTATCAGGGAACATTTGATACTCATTTACCAGGAGATAAATTATTACAGTTCCTCCTTTGTCTTCCCAAAGGTTACACATCTGAAACCTATACCAAACGCCTTAACTGTTTTCATAGATGGATCTAAGAATGGAAAGGCCTCCTTTGTTGTTAAAGATCAAGCTTTTTTTGTCAATACCCCATATGCTTCTGCCCAATTAGTAGAACTTTATAGTGCTTTAGAAATATTTAAATTAATAAATCAATCATTTAACCTTTTTTCTGATAGCCATTATGTAGTCAGAGCTCTCCGAGTCTTGGAGACTGTCTCTACTATACAACCCTCAACACCTACCTTTAAACTATTTTTAGAAATACGAAAACACATAAGGGCCCGGCCAAACCCATTCTTTGTGGGCCATATCAGAGCTCACTCGAATCTGCCCGGTCCTTTAACCAAAGGTAATGATTTAGCTGACAAGGCCACTAGGCTGACAATGATTGCTTCTCTTAGTGATTCCTTACAAGAAGCACAGATGGCACATTCACTCCATCACCTTAATGCTCAAACATTGCGGCTTAAGTACAAAATTACTAGAGAACAAGCCAGACAAATTGTCAAAAATTGTAAAAACTGCCTGACCCTACTTCCTGAGCCACACATTGGGGTTAATCCCAGGGGCCTTATCCCGGGAGAAATATGGCAAATGGATGTCACCCATGTCCCATCTTTTGGAAAACTAAAATTTGTACATGTTACCATTGATACCTTTAGACCGTTCATATGTGCCTCTGCACACACAGGAGAGGCCACAAAAGATGTTATTGCTCATATGCTTTACACATTTTCTGTTATGGGACAACCCAAAATGCTAAAAACGGATAATGGGCCTGGCTACGTTAGTCATAAATTTAAACAATTTTGCTCCCAATTTCAAATAAAACATATTATAGGCATACCTTATAACCCTCAGGGACAAGGAATTGTGGAACGAGCACATCAAACCCTTAAGAATACACTGTTAAAGCTTACTGCCCAAGAAACTCTTTATTCTCTTAAAGACAGGGCAAAATTTTTATTATCCCATGCCCTTTTTGTTTTGAATTTCTTAACTTTGATAATCAAGGGCGTTCAGCCGCCGATCGCTTATGGCACCCCTCAACCAAGATGGATCATGCTCACGTTCTTTGGAAGGACCCCCTAAGTGGACAGTGGCAGGGTCCTGACCCTGTGATAGTCTGGGGAAAAGGGTCTGCCTGTATTTATAATTCTAAAGAAGGGGGAGCCAGATGGCTCCCTGAAAGATTAATAAAGCTTTACAATAAATTTCGAACAAATTCCAAGGTTGATAAAGCCTTATAACAAATTCCAGGGTGGCCCCTGAGAACGATCTATTTCTCCTTTCAGATAATGACCTGCTACTGGATTATGGTGTGCCTCCTCTCCCTCCAACTGGAGATCATCGGAGCACGAACACCCTATCAGGTCTACAACTATACATGGGTAATTATAAACCAGGCTGGAGACCAGGTCTATAGTATATCTCACACAGGAGCTTCACCAACGTGGGGCCCCCTCCATATTGATTTATGCAAGCTGGCCCTAAGAGCCGAACCAGCCTGGGGGGTGCCCAACATCTATTGGCCTCAAGAATATGCACCTCCTAACAAAGGGAGGCTCAACCCGGGAAGCCCTGGATGTGGGGGCCTGGGGTGTACCGGGCCTGGCTCTACCTCTCCAAGATGTCTCCATTGCTGGCCGAAACGCCCTTTATGAGATACTATACAAAATTGGCTATAATACTGGGTTCTATGTTTGTTCTGGGCCCCATCGGCCCAGATCACAAAACTATTGTGGGGTCCAGGAGGTGGTTTTTTTTTGTGCTTCATGGGGATATGAGACTACAGGGAATACTTACTGGAAACCTCCTCCACATGGGATTATATCACTATGGATGTAGATACACAAAATAAACCTCACAACTGCGTCAGTTGGTGCAGCCCCTTGGTAATTAATTTCACTCCCCAAGGAAAAGCAAAAGATTGGACAAAGGAGTCACGAGGCCTCTCCTGGGCCTTTGCTGCTATCGGACTGGCTATGACCAGGGACTCTATTTTACCATAAACTTACTCAAGACTGTCCCTAGCACATACAGGGTTTCTATTGGACCAAACCCTGTTCTTCATAATTTTGTTCCCTCTCTGCCTAAAAAAGGCTCAGAGCCCAAAGACCCAGTTGCCACACAGGCCCCACAAGATTCCCTCGTGGGTACTACTGTCTTTCAGTCAACCATTCCTCCAGGCCCTATGCCATCCTCCAGAATCATACTTTCCATCCTTAATGCATCTGCCTCAGCTTTACTTCTCCAAGAGCAGATAAACAATTCCTCCAAATATGTGGAATGTTGGATGTGCTTTTCTGCCTCCCCTCCATTTTATGAAGGCATTGCTCTTTTTGGAGAATTTATTTATACCAATGAATCCAATGTCCTATATGAAGGCTCTTTAGGATTTACCCTCACTGAGGTATCCGGGGTGGGAAGTTGTATTTTGGGAGAACATATGCTCCCTCCTCACCAGCTGCTAGAAATATGCAACCATACCTTGGTTGTTAACAAACATCATGAGTACCTGCTCACCCCAAACCATACCTATCTGGCATGTTCATCAGGGCTAACTACCTATGTAACAATATCTGATTTCTTACAGCAGCATGATTATTGTGTATTAGTGCAATTATTCCCCAGAACCAGCATACTTGAGCCAGAGACTTTTCTTAAATCCTGGGAAAAGGGCTCGGATATGCCTCACAAGGTAAAAAGAGAACCAGTAACTGCCATCACTCTCAAGGTTCTCCTAGGTCTAGGGGCCGCGTGTGCAGGCACTGGCATCGCTTCCCTCGTTACTTCCCATCAATACTATAACCAGCTTAGTGAAGCCATATTGCTGAATTAAGAGATGGATTAGCTAACTTAAAAGATTCAGTTGCCTCGTTGTCTGAAGTAGTCTTACAAAATAGAAGAGGCCTAGACTTAATCTTCCTACAACAAGGAGGACTTTGCGCAACCTTAAAAGAGGAATGCTGTGTTTATGTAGATAAGACTGGACTTGTAGAAGACAGTCTAAAAAAGGTGAGAGATAGCCTAGAAAAACAAAGGAGAGAGAGAGAGCAACAAGAGTCTTGGTACCAAAACTGGTTTTCTACATCCCCATGGCTCTCTACCCTGTTGCCCTCAATTTTGGGACCCTCCTTGTGAGCCTACTTTTGTTGATTTCCTTTGGTCCTTGGGCCTTTCAACGACTTACACGCTTTATTAAGTCACAAATAGATTCTGCTTTACCTAGAAATTCTGTTTCAGTACATTATCATCGCTTGGAGACCGGAACAGCTGAGGAGAACCAGAGAGACAACGAATAAGATGATGTGCCTACAACATATCGGGAGAGGCTCAACTTCCACAATCTCTTAAATTAATGCCATCTGGCTCCTGCTCTTTCGCCCCTGGGCTCAAGTGAGAGGAATGAGAAGATGACCTGATGTAGCTTCTTCAGTGACGGGCAACTTCCTCTGACCCTTGACCAATCTAAGACAAGGTGATCCTATGACAGATAAGGCTGGGGTTCGAGAGATCGATCCTAAGACAGAAGTGGCTACACCCCGTTTAAACGTGCAGGCCGGTCAGATGCTCCTCTGCCCAGTTTCTCCCCCAATAACACACACGTAGAGCCCAGAATGGTGTGTTACAGCATAAGTTCATTCCTAGCCATTGGGGTGCAGTCCTAACTGCAAGAGTGGCTCACCATGGCCGAGCTGGGCACTCTGTGAGGCATGTTTGATCTCTCTCAGACCACTACTTCCACCTAATGTTCTTTTATAAAAGAAAAATGGGGGAGATGCAGGGAGCCATATTGGATTTGGGCCTAGCCGCTCTTTGAACTGCATGGTTCAAAGTGACTAGGTGACTCTGGGCTGTTTGGCCACAGAGACTCACCCCTAAGATGACTGCCTTAAGTCATAAGATTGTTGGATGAAAGCCTCTCCCATGAATTTACAGCACAGGAAGATAACATTCAAGGGATGCCTCAGCTCCCTTAGCAGATACCAGTTATCTCCTGAATCAACACCTGGTGTCTCCACCGCCTGACCTCTTCGTCTACCGCCTGACCTCTTTGCCTCCAGCTATCACTACCTATATCCGCACCTCCCCCTCCTCTGTGTTTCACAAAGGACACTCCCCCTACCTGAAAGCCTTAAAAGCTGTAACGTTCACCCCAATAAATGAGACCTTGACAACAGAACTTTTGCTTGGTCTCCTTCTCTTCACCCCCATTTTGGCCCACAGGTAGAAAGCCTCTTCGGGACCCTGAATAACTGGGTCCCCGCTGGCAGGGACAAGTGGCGCCTGAACAGGGACCCCCGAAGCAAGGCCGAGTCTGTAAGTCTTTCCTGGAGAATGCATACTTAGTTTCATAAGTGATTGCACCACTATGGCTGGTTAGCACATTTTCCTGAGGGAAAAAGCCATTCAAATGTCCAAAGATAAAAAAAAATAGACACATTAGAAACAAAATTAGTGTCAAGTAATTGGACAGACACTAACTGGCCATTAACAAGAAATCTATATTCAAATTGAAGATGGTGAATACGACGGTTTGTTATATTAAACTATTCAGGAACATTCTTTCTTACTGTCTCTGTGTGGCTACCTTACATTTGTTTTTCAGGAGTTATCTCATTAACTTCATTGAGAGGCATGCCCAGTGGATCGGACTTGCCCAGCTTAAACTGCATGGCTGGTATGCCTCGGTACCCTGTGCCCATCTCTAGTATGGAGAGCTCATACTGTTTCACTGCTTCCCCAACTCACTGATGAGCTTTTAAGGGTCATGTCAAACCATCTTGGATTCATTAATGCTTGTTATTGCTAGTCAATGAGTAGCAACTCAATAAAAGATAGGCATTGAGTGGCATCCATCAGTAGGGAGAATAGGGTTCATAAAGAAATAGCAAAACCATCACAAAGTTGCTACTGATAAGGTTTATAATAGTGGGCAACTGGCCCCTTTCTGCTCGACACTACTCTTCCCAGACCTGAACTTCCTTTCATACAAACTGATCCTCTTATGGTTATCCTAAACTGTAACCACATGTGTTCAGCTGTACTTAGACGTCAGTGAAAAAACTAAATGTACAAACACTGCCAACCAGAACCATTTTGAAATGTGTAACATAGAAATAAATAGGGAAGGACTTGATACTTCACTGACATGAAGAAGTATCCAAGGCTGAGTTAGAAAGCAAAGAGGTTGATTTAGAGTATTGTTTTGGAAGTTTAATATCATGGTGCTCCTCATTTTCTCAGTTCTAGTGATGGTTCTTGGGATATTCTAGATGATACCCCAATGACTGACGTACATGTGACAACAGTCCCATGTCTAGAGATGGAGCGAGAGAGGCTTGCTCCTTCATAACAAGTCACTTGTATGGGAATGAAAAAGAGATTACCTAAAAACTCCTTTACTCTTATCCACAAGCAGGATTACACATGATTTATTCACCTTTCACAAGGCCAACTTCTTAAAAGTTTTTGCTGTCCTTTCACCATCATGCTAGGACAAGTCTGAAACATTTGAAATTTTAGTGGAAACACAGAAATCATAGCTAAATTATAGCATACTCTTTTGTCATCAAGACTTGTTCTTTTAGCATCACAAGATTGTGGACCATTCAGGTCCAGCTAGATCCTTTGTGTGGAAGGAGGTTTTGTGAATCAGATGGACAACATGAATTTGAATTAAGAGAATAAGAGTAAATTAAGGAAGTTGCATAAACTCCGAAAAAAAGAGATATCCAGTGTCAGATCCTGACATACTATATTTGTATTGCCACACACATTTTGCTTTCTTTAATCTTCTTTAAGATAGATGAAAATACATCCCATCAAATAAAACAAAATGAAACAAATGAACAAACATGTCCTGTATTAAATGTATCTAAACAGTCTCTGTTTTGAGTCCTTAATTTAGTCCTTATTATTGTTAATATTATAATTCAAAATTTAAAAAGAAATTAATTGAATTCAAGGTAAAAATACGCTGTTTAAACTGAAATTAAGGGAACAGTGTTGAAGTCAACACTCATACAACACATGAAGAAGTATCCAAGTGTAGAAGGCAATCTGGTTCCTATTTAGAGCCTCACCTTTGCACTCTACTGCTTTTGGTTTAGGAAGGTACTCTTCAGCGTACCAAAAATGTCAACCCAGTTACAAAGCCTTTGATGTACAATGTATCCTTCCTGCCCTACAGTAGGTCAATGGTGTCACACGGTTTGTCGGATTAACCAACCAATGTCTGATTTGATTTAAGGTCTACTGTACAAGATGGAATACACAACAGACACTGCTTAGGTGACCAAGAGCTAGAAACTAAAATACTCAGAGACCTAGAGTATAACCAAATACTACTTGTCTAAAACCAAACCAAACCAAAAACAATCAGTGCCTTATTAGGCCATCATCAGAGAAGCTTCATCCTAGAGCATGTGGAAACAAATACAGAGATCCATAGCCAGATATTACATAGAGAGCGAGACATTGGAACACTCAGATCTAAATAGGATGTTTCTACCATATGTCTCACCTTAGATTTCAGGGAACCCCACAAAAGTGGAAGTAGAAAGAATGTAAGAACCAGAATGAATAGAGAACACTAGGAGACCAAGGCTCTCTAAATCAACTGAGCAAGGCTCACATGAACTCAGACTAAGTAGAAAGCACAAGACCTACATGGGCCTGCACTGTGCGTATAAGCAGGTCCTATGCATGTGTATTATAGCTTTCGGTTTAATATTTTTATGGAATCATGACTGTGTGAATCAGTATGCCTCTAATTCTTGTGACTTCTCTTTAGACTCCTTTTTTTCTGTAGATTTGTTTTGACAAACTTCCTTGTGATTTTTTTTTATCTTATTATATTTTATTTTGTTGCATTTTGATACTTAGAAACCTGATCTTTTCTGTTGAGAGACAATAAGGAAGTAAATTTGAATCATAACAGAGGCTGGGAGAAACTGGGAGGAGCAGAGAAAGAGAAAATTGTAATTAGAATATAGTATCTGAACAAAAATAATCTTTAATAATGAGGTGGGGTGATTTATAAAGACAATATACAATTTGCCTAAATGTTCTCAATTGTTTACAAAGTAAAATATCAGAGATACTTGTGCAGATGCACAAATGCACAAAACAATAGAGCAGGTTGGTCCAGTCTGAGCCTACCCTGAGTCTATGAGGATTATAGACAAGGAATCTGCCTTTACTTTTGTGCAGAAGACAGGATGACTTCGTCTTCTTAAAGAGCAGTGCCATATGTGAAGGACCTTGTTCATGCACACATTTCTGGGACTTCTAGGACATATGAAGATGGATCCTTATGAAGTAGTATGCATGGCCAAATGAATGGTTAATGAACAAAAAAATGTTTGCCTGCACAATCTTATCTATACAGTTGTATGAAAGTTGAGCACATTCAGGCAAAATTCACCTGCTTTAAATCACTTTGGAAACTGCCAATATTCAAATATGTTTTTATTTACTTTAAAATACTTCCATCTGTAGTTTTTTTTAAAGTGGCTAAAGATATCTAGAAGAACAAATATATTAGCTAAAGAAGACATATCTTGATAGATGAATCTTTCAGACCAGAACAATTCTGGGTCAGAGTTTTTGACTGTGGGAAGGCAACCCCATCCCTCTATTTTATGCCCTGTCTTTCTGGTGGAAGTGGACTCTACAAGTTCCCTCCTGCCACTATATGGCATTTCATCTAAGCTCCTTCCCTTTGAATCCTAAGAATCTTTCACCTCTGAGGTCTGTGGTACATTCTAGAGGGTACCCCCACCTCCCACTTTTCAAGGTTGTTTGTTTCCATTCTTTCTGTTGGCCCTCAGTGCTTCAGTCCACTTCCCCCCAATACCTGATTGTGTTCCCTTCTTCCCTTCCCTGTCTCCTTTCCCTCTCTGGTTCTTCCCTCTCCCTTGCCCCATACCCTCGGGCACAGACTTCTCCTTCCTAATTGTGATTGAGGCACCCTTACTTGGGCCCTGAGGCTGGTGAGATTGCAAACTGGTATAAGCACTCTGGAAATCAATCTGGAGTTTCCTCAAAAAATTGGAAATAGATCTACCTGAAGACTCAGCTATACCATTCTTGGGCATATACTCAAAAGATGTCCCCACCATGCCATAGGTACATGTGTTCCACTATGTTCATAGCAGCCTTATTTGTGATAGCCAGAAACTTTAAACAACCCAGATGTCCCACAACAGAAGAATGGAAACAGAAAATGTGGTTCATTTACACAATGGACTATTACACAGCTATTAAGAATGAGGACTTCTTCAATTTTGCAGCAAATAGATGGAACTAGAAAATATCATCCTGAGTGAAGTAACTCAGACCCAAAATGCCATGCATGGTATGTGCTCACTAAAAAGTGGATATTTGCCAAAAAATGTATAGAATACCCAGGATACAATCCAGGTTCCTCTCTTATTTGAATTCTGTCATGACTTCCTTTAGTGATAACCAGCAATATGGATATAGAAGCCAAATCCTTTCCTTACCAACTTGCTCTTTTGGCTATTGTGTTTTGTTGCAGCAATAGAAATTCTAAGATACACTGGGATGAAAGAATTTGTTTATTATACCTGTGAATAGCATTTATCTATGGATATAAACATAATTATTTAGAAGACAGTTTGATTCATGTCCACCTAGTTAGACTGCATTTTCATTTTCCCAGTAAGATCTATACTTTCCCTCCACGTGGAGTTTTGGACAGGTTTAGAGCACCAACACTACTGTGGTTAAAAAAAAATGATATCAGTAGGAAGAAAAGCCCTTGGTTCTGTGAAGGCTCACTTCCCCAATAGAGGGGAATGCCAAAGTGATAAGGTAGGAGTAGGTAGGTGGAAGTGAGAGCATCCTCCCAGAAGCAGGAGAGGGAAAGGGAGTATTGGAGAAGGGGGAACAGGGATAACATTTGAAATGCAAACACTAAAACATCCTGCTCCCTCCTCTGTACCTGCCACACTGACTACATCTTTAAGATCTTAAGTTTAGGTGGTAGCTGTAGGTGGGGACCTGTGGCTTCCATTTTCATTTTAGTATTTTATTCCCTGTTCCTACTTCCTTCATAGAATCTAGTCAGAATAACACCTCTGGGCGTGCAGGTTCTTGGTCCATATCCAGGGATGACTCTCTGTACCAGGAGAGTTGAGATACAGTAATTCCATTTTTTTCTTAGTTCTTTGTTTACTAAGTCAGATGCTTGTGCTGACAGGATACTGAAACTAGGCATAGTTGTATGAGATTTAAGAAGAGACACACAGACTAGGATCACTCATGTTTCAAGAAAATGAATGGCCAAGCTTTTACTGGGTTCACAGAATGTATAGCCCAACCACTGAGTGGAAGAACAATGGAGAAACGGTTTACATTTTCATCAGGGAAACAGAAACTGAAACCAGGGCTGAGCTCAAAAGGTCTAGTGTTCAGGTGCTAGCTAGCCCCTATGGTGACAGGAAGGCCAGGATGTTCCTTCAAGGGAACAAAGGCTTCCACAAGCATCAGCAGACTCAGCAGGGGGCAAACACTGACAGAGTCCTAGAGGGTCCTACAACTAAGTGTCTGCTTAGGAAGAAGTCAAGGAAGAACTGTACTGTGGTATGGCTAATGAGGAGAAGCTGTGGTATGTTTTGTCCCTGAAACCTGTCCTGCACTCTTCCCACAATTAGGTAACAGTGTTTGTGTGTGTGTGTGGTGGGGCAGTCGCATAGTCATTCCAGTGGAGAGTGAAAGTAACCTCATGGTAATTAAAAGACTCTACTTTCTCTCTGACCCTAAAGGAGCAGCTGGCACTAAAAGGTTGTGATCAATATTGTCAAGTCTGTGTGTTACATTTACAAGAAAAAAAAAAGTATACATTAATATATCAGCACGCAAAAGCAACTCTGAAGTTGCTAGTGACAGTTGAAACAGTCCTATGTGGTCACCAGATATGCCATTCCTCATATCAAATGGGACAAACTCCTTGTACCTCTTGTTATGTTTGATCCCTTTATGTTGTTTTGTAGAGGTGAAGTGCCCCTTGATAAGTCCAAGATTTTGTCTTTTACTGTCTGAATCATGTTCCAGCTGCTTGACCCTACTGTGTGAGTTCAGAACACATTTGGGCATAACAACTAAGTCTCTCTCTTTTTAGAATAATAAAGAAGCGATGTGAAAAGAAAAAAATGGAAGGAAGGAAAGAAGGAAGGAAAAAAGAAAGATGAATCTTACTACAATGGCTAATTTAGATCCAGGAGAACTTGGAGGGAATTCTGAACACAAGGTAAGATAGATTCACGACAGTGGTGAACCAAGTCCCTTGCATATGTGGTAATAATAATGTTAATTATAGCTCAGGACAACTGATAAGATTTGATAAGTTAATATGCACAAATATGTGATAAGTATTAGAACAGTATAAGTATAAATGCTAATTTAGTATATAACAATAACTATTCAATATGGTTTTGTTTCTAAAACTCCTCAAATGGACTTTTTTCTAGATGAAAATACAGCTTTTTAAGAACTTGGTTATTTTTTTTAATTTGTGTGTATAAGTGTGTGCCTTCATTTCTGTCTGAGTATGATTTATGTGGGGTACTGCAGAGGCCAGAAAAATGCAGTAGATTCCCTGAAACTGGAGTTATAGGCAGTTGTAAGCTATCAAACCCTGGCCCTCTAGATCAATAGGTGCTCTTAATCGCTGTACCATCTCTAGTCCCTAAACAGTCTTGTAACTGTTAAATTGATTCAATAGAAGCATTTTTTCCTTGTGATAACTTATAAGTGATGTTTATTTCATCAGATATATGGAAATCATATTTTAAAAGGTTCTATGCAACATGCATTGAATAAAAATCTACTAAAAGATATTTCTTTCATCATTGATATTCTACTCTATTCCTATCTTTCTTGAGACAGTTTTTCACTACATAATCCTGGCAGGTCTGGAACTCACTATGTAGTCTATCCTGGCCACAAACTTTTGATTTGCCTGCCTTACCATGTCAAATGCTAAGGTTACAATTATGTGCTGTCATTCCTAGTTCTATTTCTATATGCAGTGAAAAATGTCAATTCAGCAATTGGCTAATCTATTTCAGGAAGCAAACACGTTGCATCTGTAAATCTGCTTCCTAGTCTTGGTCAGATTTCTAGAACTAAATATTCCCATGTGCAAGAAAAACATTGTTCAGGTAATGAACCAAAATATCCCGTCCTAAAAAGATAATGGATGGTCTTGAACAGGAGTGGTTGGCACTGCATTCAACTACCTGTGAGGGGAGTGGAGCACCCTGGATTGAATTATTTTCAATCCACCCTTCTCCAAACATTATGGTCTGCTCATTCTTTTCCAACTTTTCATGATCCATTTTACTCATTAAATTGCCCTGCTTTCTGAGGTACTAATAGAAGAGTTGGGGAAAGTCAGAGCTTTGACAATCAAGCCCACATCTTCTATGATGTCATTCTTCCTCTCTTCTTCCTTCCCTAATATTTATTTACTCCTCGATTCTCCAATTTGCTCTCATGGTCCTGCTTTAGCCAAGAGAGACAGTCAGGATGCTGTTAACTATAGGTTCATCAGCATCTTTGTAGCTCAGAATTCTTCTGGTCGTAAACAAAACAAGAGCCAGTGATAACCCACAGCACGGTGCAGTGGGAAATGTGCAATACCCTTTTCCATGTCCCAATTTTGACTTTTTGGCACTTTGATGGGAGTTAATTCTACATTACATGAGGAGTTTCTCCTTTATGTACTAGGGTAAAAGAATAATTATCTCAATTTTGTTGATGTTCTATTAAAAATCCTGCAAACCATAAATCCAAGAATACAAAGATTCTAAAAATATTCACACCAAATACCATGTCAAAAATGAATTTCTTTAATCTTCAAGTTATATTTGATGTTTCTATTAACTACGTATTGCATGTTATGGAAAAAAAGATAAAAATAAATTTAAATGTCTCATTTTATTCAAATGAAAGTCTGGTGATGGGCTAAAAATCAAAATTACAGAAGAATCTGAGCAAAAGATAAGTCCCCGTAGCATTCACCAAATATAAAAATATTCATGATATCACATCCAGAGAATAGAAAATGTCAAATAAGCACATACTTACATGCACAAATACATTGAACTGAATCATCCATAAAGTATCTACTTATAAAATTATCAGAGTCTTATATATTACTTTTTACCAACTGTCCAACAGAAGATAAAATGATATGGTATATAAAACGATCTTGGTGGCCACAGCTCCCTGCTCCCAAACTCCGCGGGAGAGAGAGCTGATCACCCAGACGTGTGGGCAATCCTGAGACTGCACGGCAGGAGAGACTGCCACTTCTTCAAACCTTTGCCCACATCCCTGGCCCAAGAGAAAACTGTATAGGGCCTCTGGGCACAGGAAGATAGGGGCAGTCAAGCTGCAGGAGCCCTGCAGTCCAGACTGTGCCTGGATCTGAACGGACCTGGTCAAACAGCTCTCTGCACCCAAATACTGTGGGAGGGAGAGCTAGACTTTCAGAGGGGCAGACACACCTGAGAAAGCAGAGAAGACTAATCTCTGCACACATTTCTGCTTCTAGAGGAAAACGCCTACCACCATCTGGGCCCCTTATGCACAGGAACCCAGGAGAAGTGGGAGCAGGGCCTACTGGTTGCCGCCCACAGGGACAGCTGAAGCCAGTGGACAGGAACGACTACACGCCTGAAAGCAGAACATTCTGTTCCCATAACTGGTTGGTTGAAGGAAAACAGGTCTGCAGCACTCCTGGGAAACAGGTCTACAAGACAGTCATGCCACTATCAGAAATTGCAAAACGAGGTAACACCAGAGACAACCGGATGGCAAGAGGCAAGCACAGGAACCCAAGCAACAGAAACCAAGACTACATGGCATCACCAGAGCCCAATTCTCCCACCAAAGCAAACACTGAATATTTGGATATTCACATACCAGAAAAGCAAAATCTAGATTTAAAATCACATTTGATCATGATGATGGAGGACTTTAAGAAAGACATGAAGAACTTACTTAGAGAAATGCAGGAAAATACAAGTAAACAAGTAGAAGCCCTTAGGGAGGAAACACAGAAATCTCTGAAAGAATTACAGGAAAATACTATCAAACAGGTGAAGGAATTGAAAAAGGAAATAGAAACAATAAAGAAAGTACAAAGGGAGACAACTCTGAATATATAAAATTTAAGGAAGAGACAAGGAACCATAAATACAAGCATCACCAACAGAATACAAGAGATAGAATTGAGAATCTCAGGAGCAGAAGATTCCATAGAAATCATCGACACAACTGTCAAAGATAATGGTAAAAGGAAAAAGCTACTGGCCCAAAACATACAGGAAATCCAGGACACAATGAGAAGATCAAACATAAGGATAATAGGTATAGAAGAGAGTGAAGCTTCCCAAGTCAAAGGACCAGTAAATATCATCAACAAAATCGTAGAAGAAAACTTCCCTAACCTAAAGAAAGAGATGCCCATAAACATATAAGAAGCCTACAGAACTTCAAATAGTTTGGGCCAGAAAAGAAACTCCTCCCATCACATAAGAGTCAAAACACCAAATGCACAAAATAAAGAAAAAATATTAAAAGCAGTAAGGGAAAAAGGTCAAGTACCATATAAAGGCAGATCTATAAGAATTACATCAGACTTCTCTCAAGAGACTATTAAAGCCAGAAGATCCTAGACAGACATCATACAGTCCCTAAGAGAACACAAATGCCAGCCCAGGTTACTGTATCCAGCAAAGCTCTCAATTAACATAGATGAAGATAAAAAGATATTCCATGACAAAACCAAATTTACACAATATCTTTCTACAAATCCAGAACTACAAAGGATAATAAATGGTAAAGCCCAACACAAGGAGGCAAGCTACACCCTAGAAAAACCACGAAACTAATCATTTTACAACAAAACAGAGATTCAAGCACACAAACATAATCTCACCTCCAAATGCAAAGATAAGAGGAAGCAACAATCACTATTCCTTAATATCTCTCAACATCAGTGGACTAAATTCCCCAATAAAAAGACACAGATTAACAAACTGGTGATACAATGAGGACCAAGCATTTTGCTGCCTACAAGAAATACAACTCAGAGATAAAGACAGACTCAACTTCAGAGTAAAGGTTGGAAATCTACTTTCCAAGCAAATGGTCTGAAGAAGCAAGCTGGCATAGCTATTCTAATATCAAATGAAATCGATTTTCAATAAAAAATCATCAAAAAAGATAAAGAAGAACACTTCATATTCATCAAAGGAAAAATCCACCAAGATGAACTCTCATTCCTAAATATCTATGCTCCAAACACAAGAGCACCTACATACATAAAAGAAACCTTACTAAAGCTCAAAGCACTCATAATAATACACAATCATACTAGGAGTTTTCAACACCCCACTCTCATCAAGAGACAGATCATGGAAACAAAAATTAAACAGAAACATAGACAGACTAACATAAGTTATGAACCAAATGGACTTAACAGATATTTATAGAACATTCTGTCCTAAAATAAAGAAATACACCTTCTTCTCACCACCTCATGGAACTTTCTCCAAAAATGAACATATAATCGGGCACAAAACAGGCCTCAACAGATTCAGAAAGATAGAAATAATCCCATGCATCCTGTAAGAACACCAGAGGTTAAGCTGGTCTTCAATAACAATAAGAAAAGAATGCCCACATATACATGGAAGTTGAACAATGCTCTACTCAATGATAATCTTGTCAAGGAAGAAATAAAGAAAGAAATTAAAGACTTCTTACAATTTAATGAAAATGAAGGTACAACATACCCAAACTTATGGGATTCAATGAAAGCTGTGCTAAGAGGAAAATTCAGAGCTCTGAGTGCCTGCAGGAAGAAACAGGAGAGAGCATATATTAGCAGCTTGACAGCACACCTAAAACCTTAGAACAAAAAGAAGCAAATACACCCAGGAGGAGTAGAAGACAGGAAATAATCAAACTCAGAGTTGAAATCAACCAAGTAGAAACAAAAAGGACCATACAAAGAATCAACAGAACCTAAAGCTGGTTTTTGAGAAAGTCAAAAAGATAGATAAACCCTTAACCAGACTAACCAGAGGACACAGAGAATGTTTCCAAATTTACAAAATCAGACATAACAACAGAATCAGAGGAAATTCAAAAAGTCATCAGATCCTACTACAAAAGCCTATATTCAACAAAACTTGAAAATGGAGGAAATGGAAAATTTCCTAGACAGATACCAGGTACTGAAGTTAAATCAGGAACAGATAAACCATTTAAACATCCCCATAACTCCTAAAGAAATAAAGCATTCATTAAAAGTCTCCCAATGAAAAAGAGCAAAGGTCCAGAAGGGTTCAGTGCAAAATTCTATCACACCTTCATAGAAGACCTGATACCAATACTATCCAAACTATTTTACAAAATTGAAACAAAGGGAGCACTATGGAATTCCTTCTATGAAGCCACAATTACTCTCATACCTAAACCACACAAAGACCCAACAAAGAAAGAGAACTTCAGACCAATTTCCCTTATGAATATCAACCCAAAAATACTCAGTAAAATTCTTGCAAATCGAATCCAAGAACACATCAAAACAATAATCCATCATGATCAAGTAGACTTCATCCCAGGTATGCAGGGATGGTTTAATATACAGAAAACTATCAACATATTCCACTATATAAATAAACTGAAAGATAAGAACCACATGATCATTTCATTAGCTGCTGAGAAAGCATTTGACAAAATTCAATGCCCCTTCATGATAAAAGTCCTGGAAAGAATAGGAATTCAAGGCCCATACCTAAACATAGTAAAAGACATATACAGCAATCCAGTAGCTAACATTAAACTGAATGGAGAGAAACTTGAAACAATTCCACTAAAATCAGGGACTAGACAAGGCTGCCCACTCTCTCCCTACTTATTCAATATAGTTCTTGAAGTCTTAGCCAGAGTAATCAGACAACAAGAGGAGATCAAGGGGATACAGATTGGAAAGAAAGTATCAAAATATCACTATTTGCAGATGATATGATAGTATGTTTACGTGATCCCAAAAGTTCCACCAGAGAACTACTAAACCTGATAAACGCCTTCAGCAAAGTGTCTGGGTATAAAATTAACTCAAATAAATAAGTAGCCTTCCTCTACACAAAAGAGAAACAAGCTGAGAACGAAATTAGGGAAATGACACCCTTCATAATAGTTCCAAATTATATAAAATACCTCGGTGTGACTTTAACCAAGCAAATGAAAGATCTGTATGATAAGAACTTCAAGCCTCTGAAGAAAGAAATTGAAGAAGATCGCAGAAGATGGAAAGATCTTCCGTGGTCATGGATTGGCAGGATTAATATAGTAAAAATGGCCATTCTACCAAAAGCGATCTACAGATTCAATGCAATCCCCATCAAAACTCCTATCCAATTCTTCATAGAGTTAAACAGAACAATTTGCAAATTCAACTGGAATAACAAAAAACCCAGGATAGCTAAAAGTATCCTCAACAATAAAAGGACTTCTGGGGGAATCACTATTCCTAAACTCAAGCAGTATTGCAGAGCAATAGTGATAAAAACTGCATGGTATTGGTACAGAGGCAGGCAGATATAATTGAAGACCTAGAAATGAACCCTGACACATATGGTCACTTGATTTTTGACAAAGGAGCCAAAACTACCCAATTGAAAAAAGATAGCATTTTCAGCAAACAGTGCTGGTTGAACTGGAGGTCCGCATGTAGAAGAATGCAGATCGATACATTCTTATCACCCTGTACAAAGCATAAGTCCAAGTGGATCATAGACCTCCACATCAAACCAGATATACTCAAACTAATAGAAGAAAAAGTGAGGAAGAATCTCGAACACAGGGACACTGGAGAAAATTTCCTGAAGAAAACACCAATGGCTTATGCTCTAAGATTAAGAATCTACAAATTGGATCTCATAAAATTGCAAAGCTTCTGTAAGGCAAAGGACACTCTTGTTAGGACAAAATGATAACCAACAGATTGGCAAAAGATCTTTACTAATCCTACAACAGATAGAGGGCTTATATCCAAAATATACAAAGAACTCACAAAGTTAGACTGCAGGGAGACAAATAACCCTATGAAAAATGGGGTTCAGAGCTAAACAAAGAATTCACAGCTGAGGAATGTCCAATGACTGAGAAGCACCTAAAGAAATGTTCAACATCTTTACTCATAGGGGAAATGCAAATCAAAACAACCCTGAGATTCCAGCTTACACCAGTCAGAATGGCTAAGAGGAAATACTCAGGCAACAGTAGATGCTGGAGCAGATATGGAGAAAGAAGAACACTCCTCCATTGTTTGTGGATTTGGAGACTGGTACAACCATTCTGGAAATCAGTCCTGAGGTTCCTGAGAAAATTGGACATTGCACTACCTGAGGAACCAGCTATACTTATTTTGGACATATACCCAAAAGATGCCCCAAAATATAGCAAAGACACATGCTCTATTATGTTCATAGCAGCCTTATTTATAACAGCCAGAAGCTGGAAAGAAACCAGATGCTCTTCAACAGAGGAATGGATACAGAAAATGTGGTACATCTACACAATGGAATACTATTCAGCTATGAAAAACAATGACTTCATAGGCAAATGGATGGAACTGGAAAATATTATCCTGAGTGTAGTAACCCAATCACAGAAAAACACACATGATATGCACTTATTGATAAGTTGATATTAGCCCAAATGCTCGAATTACCTAGATGCACAGAACTCATGAAACTCAAGAAGGATCACCAAAATACAGATGTTTCACTCCTTCTTTAAAAGGGGAAAAAGAGGGGTTGGGGATTTAGCTCAGTGGTAGAGTGCTTGCCTAGCAAATGCAAGGCCCTGGGTTTGGTCCACAGCTCCGAAAAAAAAAAAAAAGAAAAGAAAAAGAAAAAGAAAAAAAATAAATAAAAGGGGAAAAATACCTTTGGGAGGGGATAGGGAGACAACATTTAGAACAGAGGATGACGGAACTCCCATTCAGAGCCTGCCCCACATGTGGCCCATAAATATACAGCCACCAAACTAGATAAGATGGATGAAGCAAAGAAGTGTAGGCTGACAGCAACCGGATGAAGATCTCTCCTGAGAGACATAGTCAGAATAAGACAAATACATAGGCGAATGTCAGTAGCAAACCACTGAACTGAGATCGGGATCCCCGTTGAAGGAATCAGAGAAAGGACTGAAAGAGCTGAAGGGGCTTGAGACCCCATGTGAACAATAATGCCAACCAACCAGAGCTTCCTGTGACTAAGCCACTACCCAAAGACTATACATGGAGTGACCCCGGGCTCCAACCTCATAGGTAGCAATGAATAGCCTAGTAGTGGCACCAGTGGAAGGGGAAGCCCTTGGTCCTGCCAAGACTGAACCCCCAGTGAACAGGATTCTTGGGTGGAGTGTCCTAATGGGGGGAGGATGGGGAGGGGAATACCCATATAGAATGGGAGGGGGAGGGGTTAGGGGGATGTTGGCCTGGAAACAGGGAAAGGAAATAACATTTTAAATGTAAATAAGAAATACCTAATTTAATAAAAGTAAAAAAGAGTAAGTCCAAAAAAATAGTAAATAAATAAAAACCAAACAACAACAACAATGAAAAACAGTCTTGTTGAAACACTCAGAATACCAAGATAGACAATCTAGAGTTATTAGAGTTATTCTGCCTTCACGATTTGTGTTGTGAACTTGGCAATGTTCTTTGCCATTTCAGTACCTTAGTGTTTTGTTATGCAGAAAAACTGGATTGGGTGCCCCCTCTAAATATACAAAGAATAAAGGCACAAGTGATACATGATTTCAGGTTATATGCTTTTATAACTATTGCCTGAGGCTCAAAAAAAAAAACCAGATATTAAACACAAATAAGAGAAATGGAACAGTCATCTGCATAGAAAAACAAATTCTCTAACATGAAAGAAGAATGAAGAACGTTTTGCTTTTGTTTTTGATGTCATGAAAAGCATCAAGAAAAATAGGAAATAGTAAAAGAAAACAATTATGATACACAATGAAAGACTTTGAATTAGGTTGAATGTATTTCTTCAACTTATTACTCTGAAGCAGTCAGTGGCTTTTTCTCACAGAGAACACAGATGCAACTGGTGCTACATTTAAGAAAGATAAATGCACATTTCCTTGGGTCTACGTTCTTTTTTTTCACTGTGTTCTTCGTGTTTTTCTGCTGCCATTGAGCTCTATAGTCTATTCTTAGAGAACAATTTCAGTGAGTGCCTATCTTTCTGTTGGGCCATCCAAAGAACTTCTATTTTCAATTTTGGTGACTGGGCTATGCTTATTTTTCTTTCTTGTTACAGGAAGGTTGGATCAGTGCTGTAATTATGAGCCTTGTATGATCCTATGTTATTATTGAAATGTGTTTGCCTGCATTTCCGTAATTGGTATTCCTAACTGCTCGCCCCATATTTTTAGAATTCTAATAATTAAAATCAAGTTCTACAACTCCCGTGGTCTCAAGGTCATTATTTGTCTACTTTAAGCTTCAAAGACATGGTTTGTGATAAAATGTGTTTTTCAAATTTTGCATTGTTACCTTAATTATAGAAGTAACATTTTAGGTAATTTGTGCCAATTAATGAGGTGATTTCCTCTCTTTCTCTGTCTCTGTCTCTATGTGTCTCTCTGTCTCTCCTCTCTCTCTCTCTCTCTCTCTCTCTCTCTCTCTCTCTCTCTCTCTGTGTGTGTGTGTGTGTGTGTTGCTTTGTTGTTCATATCTGCTTCTTGGTATTCTATGTTCTTTGAACAACAACATATGAAGGCAGTCACATTACTTAACAGTCTATGCTGTTTTATGCTTAAGCATACCTCATCCAAGTGAGGTCTTATTTCAGAGATGATATAGTGACATAATTTATGTGCTCAGAGATGGGGGATGGGAAGGTGAAAAGAGGGCAAGCTCCTCTTACATGAACATGTAAGGGGCTGGGTTTTTTTGGGCTGAACCTCTGTATAGATGCACAGTTCTGACTTAACACACAGTTCAACAGAAAACCCAGAGGTAAGAGAGCCTTTTTGTTTTTAATTATGGAAACAGAAGCCATAACTGAAAATAAAGTGGGGTTCCTGGATAGTCAGCCTACTGTGTTTTTATTTGGTGAACATCAATAGCATCCTTTCATAGCAAGTGAAAGTTGGCCACAGGGGAAGCTGACTTGGAAACACAGCACAGAGCTCATATTTTGTGAAGCTTATTGACTGCTTCACAAGCATAGTACTGGGTTTTTAATTTTAGGATCTATTTGCACCCTATTAAATTAGAGAACCCAAATGATGTCTGCTCAAAAGAACTCCTGGCCAACTCAGTGCTTTCCTCCCAGTTAATACAAAAAGGCTCATTTCTACTTGGCCTGTCACTTCCTCCTCCAGAAGGAACACAGTGGTGCTGTTCCCTTTGTATTGGGAACAATGTCTATAACTCAGTTGGTTATTTCATGTAAATTTTGTATTAGGACTTGATTCCTCAAAACAAGGTAGTTTCTGGAATACCATTGATGATCAAGTTTTCAAAACTGTAGCTTGAGATGTAGAGAGGTTTTGTAGCTTCCTGTCAAAATGCAGTTGGTCTGGTTGTTATTTCAGAAACTCACATTTTTAATACTTACAGAACTCCCCTCTACTGTCTTTTATCTTTAACCTTTAACATTTTATTGATTTATTGTTTGTCATCTGCATTTCAGATGATAACACAGAGAATAGGAACCATCATCCATTTATAAGAACTGTAATAGTGGTGACAGAGGGCATGTATACAGTAAATGTTTTCACAAAATGAAAAGCAGGCCTGACATATCTGTGTACAAGCCCAGTCTTGGCTTTTAGTGACAGCTTTGTTCTGACTTCCCTTCCAGCAAGTAACAGGTTGCTGCTACAGATGTTCACTACTGTCTGTCAAACAGGAAGAAAGCACCATGGGTGTGATTTCCTTCTCAAATGTGAAAATTTGTACAAGAGTTTGTAATCTTCCAGATTTTAAAGTTTCTAGACCAAGTATTGAAGATACACTAAATATCCTCTTTATTCTAACAAAACACAACTGCTAGAAAACAACAAATAATTTGTTGATATTTAAGTGCTACTTTTCTATTTGTGTGACGTTGGGTCAGACTGAAATTCACATGCCACTGTGATGTTCATGTACCTAGATTGTAAAAGCATCAACTACAGGTATCTGTAATTCTATCATTTGAAAAGATGAGACAGGAGGATTACAAGATTGAAATCAATTGGGCCTATATAGTGAGTTCACTGCTAGTCAGAGTTATATGGAAACACTGTAAGTTGATAAGTAAATAAATAAATAGAACATTTTAAGAGAAGTTTAAGGGATATGTCCAATTCTTTTTGTAAAATGAATCAGTGATATAGTATAATTGTCCTTAAAAAGGATTATTCTAAAGTCACTTGAAAGATGGGACTTTACTACCAGGTGCTGGCAGTAAATGTCTTAAGTCTCAGCACTTAGGAGGAAGAAGCATACAGATTTCTTGAGTTCAAGGCCAGCATGGCCTACAGAATAAGTTTCAGGACCAGGACAGCCAGGGCTACATCAAGAAACCCTGTCTCCAAAACAAAACAAAACAAAACACCAATAAAAACCTCAAATAAACAAACACCAAACAAAAACAATTAAAATGAAAAAGAAACAAATAAAAAATTGCAAAAAAGTTATTTATTAAAAAAAAAGGTTATTAACTTTCGCCATGTGCAGTCCACTGTCGATTTAAACACGTTTTTCAGAAGACAATTTTGTATATTCACAATGTAGGATGTTTGATGGTTTAAACACAAACCACATATTATAGTTCCTGTATTTCCTTAAGACAGGAATTATTCTGGGTTAAAATATTTGAGATGGGTGTATAGCTCCATCCTTCAAACAGGGGCTATGCTTATCCACTGGATATGATCTCTATAGAGTCTCTCTCCCCTTTGTTGGGTATTTTCAGGTAATGGCATGCCGATTGGGTCCTGGGAAGTTCTTGTATTGGCTACCCCCACTTCCTCAGACCAGACTTCTACAAACCTCCATTCAACTTTCTGACCTTCTATACTTCTCCCCATCTCCTTCTACAACTGATCCTGCACACTTTTCTCTCCACCCTGCTCTCTGCATCCTAGGCTGTTCTCTCTACCCACTACCCTGTGATTATTTTGTTCCTCCTTCTAAGTAGGACTGAAGCATCCACACTTTGGTCTTTCTCCTTTTTTGAGCTTCATATAGTTTGTGAGTTATATTGTGGGTATTCTGAGCATTTTTTTCCTAATATCTATTTACCAGTGTGAGTACATACCGTGTGTGTTCTTTTGGGATTGGGTTACTTCACTCAGGATTATATTTTCTAGTTCCATCCATTTGTTTGCAAATTTCCTGAAGTCATTGTTTTAATAGTTGAGTAGTACTTCACTGTGTAAATGTACCACATTTTCTGTAAGCATTTCTCCATTAAGGAATATTTGGATTGTTTCCAGCTGCTGGCTATTATAAGGCTGCTATAAACATGGAGGAGCATGTGTCTTGTTATATGTTGAAGCATCTTTTGGGGTAGATGCTCAGGAGTGGTATAACTGGGACCTCTGTTAGAACTATTTCCAATTTTCTGAGGAACTGACAGACTGTTTTCAAGAGTGATTGTACCAGCATGCAATCTCACACACACACACAAAAATGGAGGAGTGTTCATCTTTCTCCATATTCTTGCCAGCATCTGCTGTCATGTGAGTTTGTGATCTTAGATATTCTGACTAGTGTGACGTAGAATCTCAGGATTGTTTTTATTTGCATTTCCCTGATCACTAAGGATGTTGAACACTTCTTTAGGTGCTTCTCAGCCATGCCAGATTACTCAGTTGAGAATTATTTATTTAGCTCTGTACCCCATTATTTAATAGGGTTATTTGGCTTTCTGGAGTCTTATTTCTTGAATTATTTTTTATACTGTTTATTAGCCCTCTATCAGATATAGGGTTGGTAACGATCTTTTCCCAATCTGTACGTTACTGTTTTGGCTTACAGACAGTGCCCTTTGTTTTGCAGAAGCTTTTCAACAGTATGAGATCCCATTTATCAATAGCTGATTTTAGAGCATGAGTCATTGGTGTTCTGTTCAGGAAATTTCCCCCTGTGACCATGTTTTTGATGCTCTTTCCAAATTACTTTTCTATTGGTTTTAGTGTGTTTGATTTTATGTGGAGGTCCATGAACCACTTGGACTTGAGCTTTGTACAAGGAGATAAGAATGGATCAATTTGGATTCTTCTATGCACAAGACAGCCAATTGAACGAGTACCATTTATATTCCATCTTTCTCCCCCTGAATGGTTTGGGCTTCATTGTCAAATATCAGGTGACCAGAGTTATCTGGGTTTGTTTCTGAATCTTCAATTCTATTCCATTGATCTACCTGTCTGAGTCTGTATGAATGCCATGCAGTTTGCATTACTAACTTTTTCTGTAGTACACCATGAGGTCAGGGATGGTGATTCTCCAGAAGTTCTTTTATTGTTGACAATAGTTTTTGCTGTCCTGTTTTTTTGCTATTCCAATTGAATTTGAGAATTGTTTTTCTATCTCTGTGAAGAATTGAGTTAAAATTGTGATGGGAATTGCATTGAATCTGTAGATTGCTTTTGGAAAGATGGCCATTATTACTATGTTAATCCTGCTGATCCATGAGCGTGGGTGATCTTTTCGTCTTCTGAGGGGGATCTTTGCATCTCATTCAATTTTTTTCTTCAGAGACTTTTCAAAAGCATCTTTCACTTGTTTGGTTAGACTCATACCAAGATATTTTATATTATTTCTGATTATGTGAAGGGTGTTGTTTCACTAATTTCTTTCTCAGCCTACTTATCATTTGTATAATGGAAGCAATTTTATATCCAGCCACTTTGCTGAAGTTGTTTATCAGCTCTATGAGTTCTCCAGTGAAATTTTTGAAGCCACTTAAGTATGTTATCATATCATACACAAATAGTGATATGTTTACTTCTTTCTTTCCAATTTGTATTCCTTTGACAACCTTTGTAGACAAATTCCACTGGCTGAAAATTAGAGTATTATATTGAACAGACAGGGAGAGAGTGGGCAGCCTTGTCTAGTCCCTAATTTTAGTGTGATTGCTTTAATTTCTTTCCATGTAGCTTGATGTTGGCTATTAGTTTTCTGTATATTGCTTTTGTTATGTTTAGGTATAGACCTTGAATTCCTGATCCCTCCAATACTTTTAACATGAAGGGGTGTCAAACACTTTTTCAGCATCTAATGAGATAATCATGTGTTTTGTTTGTTTCATTGAGTTTGTTTATATAGTGTTTATGCCTTGATGTATTTCCCTATTGAATCATCCCTGCATTCCTGGGATAAAACCTACTTGATCATGGTGAATGATGATTTTCATGTCTTCTTGGACTCATTTTGTGAGAATTTTATTGAGTATTTTTGCATCGATATTCATGAGGGAAATTGGTCTGAAGTTCTCTTTCTTTGTTGGGTCTGTGTGGAGTTTAGGTATCAGTGTAACTGTGGCTTCATAGAATGAATTAGATAGTATTCCTTCTGATTCTGTTTGTGGAATAGTTTGAAAAGTATTGGTATTAGGTCTTCTATGAAGGTCTGAGAGAATTCAGTACTAAAATATCTCTGTTTTTAGCTAAGTTTGTTGTTTCTAACTGGAGCCTGTCTCTTCTATGAGTCTGTTAACCTGTGAGGCTGGGTATGTCAGAGTTCCTGGAGTGATCAAGCTCTCTCTAGGTGTATTTTGTGTAGGGATGGCTGTGGCACAGGGTCTTTTTTAGGGCACAGATACAAACTGGAAGGATCATTGATGAGTGATGTTATAAAAAACATTTCTGTTAATAATTTTCTCTTCTAAGCAAGGTAGAACATGAAATATCAAGTCAACAAAACGTATTTGTTGACAGAATAGTTCATATTAAAAAATATCATTAAAGACAACTTATTTTATGTCTGGCTTGGTATATAGCTGTGAGGAACCTTGTCCTAAAAGAGTGACATTAAACATCAGCAGAATCTGAAGTTGAGATCCAGGTCGGCATTGAAAATTAGACCCCAGGAATACACATTATCCACAAATTCTGAAGTGGATTCCCACCTGACATATGAAGAAAAAAATATGGGACTGTGATATGGACTGCAATTATTACCAAAAATATGTGGATGAGCTAGATGAGCATGATTGTTTAATATTGTATTCCAGTACTAAGTATGTCCTACTTAGTCTTAGTCAGAGTTCTAGTGCATGAAGGGAAAACATGTCTAAGGCAACTGTGGTAGTTTGGTTGAAATAACCCCTGAAGAGTCATGTGTTTAAATGTTTGCCCCATAAGGAATGACATTATTAGAAGATGTGACCTTAGATTAAGGGTTCCTTTGTGGTTGGAAGTATGTTACTGGGGACAGGCTTTGAAAGGCAGGCATAATGTGACTATCTCTTCTGGCAGCCTACAAATCCAGATGTAGGACTTTCAGCTACCTTTTCCAGCATAATATCTGCCTACAGACTGCCATAATCCCTGTGTTGACAATAATAAAATAAAGTTCTATACTTGTAAGCCAGCCCCAATAAAATGAAATGTGTTCTTTCATGAATTGATGTGGGCTTAGTTTGTTATCATTGTGGTAGAGTCATGGTAGCTGAAAGCTGCATCCTGGTCCATAGGCAGACCGAAAGATGCTGAGATGGTTTTGAACATAGTGACATACTTCCTCAAAAATATGCACCAAATAAACTTCTCAAATAGTGTCACTTCATGATAACTAAGCATTCAAATAAAGGAAACTATGGGGAACATTTTATGCAAGTGACTTCACCCAATAATAAGAGCTGAAAGGGGCAGAGAAATAGAAACTTGTACTCAAGTTAAAAGACAAAAACCACAGAAGGATGACTTTAGTATTTTTGTATAACTAGTGAAAATATCAGAAATTGCTAATATTCCATTCTCAGGAAGAATCACTTTGCATAGGGCTTTCTTGCCAAACCCCTCACACTGCAGCACCACAAACTGTAAGTACACAATTATTTGATTAATTTTGTTTGGGACTTTCAAATTTATAAGGCCAATTTTATTGTAAAGCAATAATGACGGTGTAAGAAGTGAAGCCTTGAAAAAACTATGGATATAGTAAGACTTAGGCATGATGCCATATTTCAAAATTTATTAAGGATTTAATCTTATTATCTTTACTAACTTTATTACACTAAATTCACAATGCTTTCATTGGACAGAATGAAAACTGTATGTGCAACTTGCTTTATCCACATACAATTTTTTCACAATAACAGTATATTCTTGCTATCTACTTTTTAGAACATGGATTGAAATCCTTGTTAACCATTCTGCTCTCAAGTATGATTCTTTATAAATATATTTTGCATAGCCATATTTTTGTGTGCCCTCAAACATATAACTGAGTTAAATGTACCAACTGGCTCAGTTCAGATCCCATCCTAGAGTGGGCCTATTTTTTTTTTTTTTGAGTATTTTTAACTCCTAAAATCCTGAGGTACCATAAAATGAAAAATTATGAGGTAAACCCAGTAACATCGTTTGTCAGATTATTCATGAAGACAGGTGAAAAAGATATATTACATTGAAAATTCTTATTTTTAAAACCTTTATCATGAAAAACCAGGATGTATGAAAATTAAAGCAAATGAGTCCATGACTTTTGACCTGTGTCTCTCAGGAGAGATCTACATCCAATTCCTGTCACTTCTACACTTCTTTGCTTCATACATCTTATCTAGTTTGGTGGCTGTATAAGTATGGACCACATGTAGGTCAGGCCCTGAATGGGCATTCCTTCATCCTCTGTTTTAACTTTGCCTCCCTAATCCCTCCCAAAGGTATTCTTTTTCCCTTTTAAAGAAGGAGTGAAGCATTTGCATTTTGGTCATCCTTCTTAAATTTCATGTGTTCTGTGCATCTAGGGTAATTCAAGCATTTGAGCTAATATCCACTTATCAATGAGTACATACCATGTGTACTTTTCTGTGATAGCATGTAATGTGAGAGTTTACCTCACTCAGGATGATATTTTCCAGTTCCATCCATTTGCCTATGAAGTTCATAGTCATTATTTTGATAGCGGAGTAGTATTCCATTGTGTAGATGTACCACATTTTCTGTATCCATTCCTCTGTTGAAGGGCATCTGGGTTCTTTCCAGAATCTGACTATTATAAATAAGACTGCTGTGAACATAGTGGATCATGTGTCATTGTTATTTGTTGGAACATCTTTTGGGTATATGCCCAAGAGAGGTATAGCTGGGTCATCAGGTAGTGCAATGTAAAATTTTTTGAGGAACCTCCAGACTGATTTCCAGAATGCTTGTACCAGTCTGCAATCCCACCAACAATGGAGGAGTGTTCCTCTTCTCTATATCTTTGCCAGCATTTGCTGTCACCTGAGTTTTTGATCTTAGCCATTCTCACTGGTGTGAGGTGAAATCTCAGGATTGCTTTGATTTGCATTTCCCTTATGACTAAAGATGATGAACATTTCTTTAGGTGTTTCTCAGCCACTCGATATTCCTCAGCTGTGAATTCTTTGTTTTGCTCTGAATCCCATTTTTTAGTAGGGTTATTTGTCTCCCTGTGGTCTAACTTCTGGAGTTCTTTGTATATTTTGAATATAAGCCCTCTATCGGTTGTAGGATTGGTAAAGATCTTTTCCCAATCTGTTGGTTGCCATTTTGTCCTAAGCACAGTGTCCTTTGCCTTACAGAAGCTTTGCAATTTTATGAGATCTCATTTGTGGATTCTTGATCTTAGAGCACAAGTCATTGGTGTTTTGTTTAGGAAATTTTCTCCAATACCCATGTGTTCAAGATTCTTCCCCAATTTTTCTTCTATTAGTTTGAGTGTATCTGGTTTGATGTGGAGGTCTATGATCCACTTGGACTTAAGCTTTGTATGGGATGATAAAAATGGATCGATCTGCATTCTTCTATATTCTGATGTCCAGTTGAATCAGGACCATTTGCTGAAAATGCTATCTTTTTTCCATTGGATGATTTCGGCTCCTTTGTTAAAAATCAAGTGACAATAAGTGTGTGGGTTCATTTCTGGGTCTTCAATTCTATTTCACTGGTCTAGCTGCCTGTCTCTGTACAAATACCATACACTTTTTATCACTATTGCTCTGTATTACTGCTTGAGTTCAGGGATAGTGATTCCCCCAGAAGTCCTTTTATTGTTGAGGATAGTTTTAGCTCTTCTGGGATTTGTGTTATTCCGGATGAATTTGCAACTTGTTCTAACTCTCTGAAGAATTGGATTGGAATTTTGATGGGGATTCCCATGACTTTGTTGATCACTTTTGGTAAAATGGTCATTTTTATTATATTAATCCTGCAAATCCACGGGCGTGGAAGATCTTTCCATCTTCTGAGGTCTTCTTCAATTTCTTCCTTCAGAGACTTGAAGTTCTTATTGTACAGATCTTTTACTTGCTCGGTTAAAGTCACACCGAGGTACTTTATATTATTTGGGACTATTATGAAGGGTGTCGTTTCCCTAATTTCTTTCTCAGCTTGTTTCTCTTTTGTGTAGAGGAAGGCTACTGATTTATTTGAGTTAATTTTATACCCAGCCACTTTGCTGAAGTGTTTATCAGCTTTAGTAGTTCTCTGGTAGAACTTTTGGGATCACTTAAATATACTATCATATTATCTACAAATAGTGATATTTTGATTCTTTCTTTCCAATCTGTATCCCCTTGATCTCCTCTTGTTGTGTGATTACTCTGGCTAGGACTTCAACAACTATATTGAATAAGTAGGGAGAGAGTGGGCAGCCTTGCCTAGTCCCTGATTTTAGTGGTATTGCTTCAAGTTTCTCTCCATTTAGTTTAATATTAGCTACTGGTTTGCTGTATATGTCTTTTACTATGTTAAGTATGGGCCTTGAATCCCTGTTCATCCAGGATTTTATCGTGAAGGGATGTTGAATTTTGTCAAATGCTTTCTCAGCATCTGATGAAATGATCATGTTGTTTTTGTCTTTCAGTTTCTTTATATAGTGGATTACTTTGATGCTTTTCCGTGTATTAAGCCATCCCTGCATACCTGAGGTGAAGCCTACTTGATCATGATGGATGATTGTTTTGATGTGCTCTTGGATTCAGTTTGCAAGAATTTTATTGTGTGTTTTTGCGTCGATATTCATAAGGGAAATTGGTCTGATGTTTTCTTTATTGGGTCTTTGTGTGGTTTAGGTATGAGAGTAATTGTGGCTTCATAGAAGGAATTCAGTAGCGCTCCATATGTTTTATTTTTGTGGAATAGTTTGGATAGTATTGGTATGAGGTCTCCTATGAAGGTCTGATAGAATTCTGCTCTGAACCCATCTGTACCGGGGCACTTTTTGGTTGGGAGACTTTTAATGAGTGCTTCTATTTCTTTAGGAGTTATGGGGTTTTTAAACTGGTTTATCTATTCCTGATTTAACTTCAGTACTTTTTGTCTGTCTAGAAAATTGTCCATTTCCTGCAGATTTTCAAGTTTTGTTGAATATAGGCTTTTGTAGTATGATCTGATGACTTTTTGAATTTCCTCTGATTCTGTTGTTCTGTCTCCCTTTCATTGCTGATTATGTTAATTTGGACATACTCTCTGTGTCCTCTGGTTAGTCTGGCTAAGGGTTTATTTATCTTATTGATTTTCTCAAAAAATCAGTTTTTGAATCTGTTGATTCTTTGTATAGTCCTTTTTGTTTCTACTTGGTTGATTTTAGCTATGAGTTTGATTATTTCCTGTCTTCTACTCCTCCTGGGTGTATTTGCTTCTTTTTGTTCTAGAGCTTTTAGGTGTGCTGTTAAGCTGCTGATATATGCTCTCTCCTGTTTCTTTCTGCAGGCATTAAGAGGTATGAGTTTTCCTCTTTGCAGAGCTTTCATTGTGTCCCATAAGTATGGGTAGGTTGTACCTTCATTTTCATTAAATTCTAAGAAGTCTTTAATTTGTTTCTTTATTTCTTCCTTGACCAGGTTATCATTAAGTAGAGCACTATTCAACTTCCATGTATATGTGCGCATTCTTCCCTTATTGTTATTGAAGACCAGCTTTAGACCATGGTGGTCTGATAGGACGCATGGAATTATTTCTACTTTTCTGTATCTTTTGAGGCCAGTTTTATGACTTGATTTTATGGTCAATTTTGGAGAAAGTATCATGAGGTGGTGAGAAGAAGGTATATCTTTTTGTTTTAGGATATAATGTTCTATAAATATCTATTAAGTCCATTTGGCTCATGACTTCTCTCATTCTGCCTATGTCTGTGTTTAATTTCTGTTTCCATGATCTGTCCATTGATGAGAATGGGGTGTTGAAATCTCCTACTATTATTGTATGAGGTGCAATGTGTGCTTTGAGCTTTAGTAATTTTCTTTTATCTATGTAGGTGGCTTTGTATTTGGAGCGTAGATATTTAGAAATGAGAGTCCATCTTGGTGGATTTTTTTCCCTTGATGAATATGACGTGCCCTTCCTTATCTTTTTTGATGACTTTTAGTTGAAAATTAATTTTATTTGATATTAGAATGGCTACTCCAGCTTGCTTCTTCAGACAATTTGCTTGGAAAGTTGTTTTCCAGCCTTTTACTCTGAGGTAGTGTCTGTCTTTGTCTCTGAGGTGTGTTTTCTGTAGCGAGCAAAATGCTTGGTCCTCATTGCATATCCAGTTTGGTAATTTGTGTCTTTTTATTGGGGAATTGAGTCGACTGATGTTGAGAGGTATTGAGGAATAGTGATTGTTGCTACCTGTTATTTTTGTATGTGGAGGTGAGATTATGTTTGTGTGCTTGTCTTCTCTTTGTTTTGTTGCCAAGACAATTAGTTTCTTGCTTTTTCTAGGGTGTTGCTTGCCTCCTTGTGTTGGGCTTTACCATTTATTATCCTTTTTAGGGCTGGATTTGTAGAAAGATATTGTGTAAATTTGGTTTTGTCATGGAATATCTTGGTTTTTTCATCTATGTTAATTGAGAGATTTGCTGGATACAGTAACCTGGGCTGGCATTTGTGCTCTCTTAGTGACTGTATGGCATCTTCCCAGGATCTTCTGGCTTTCATTGTCTCTGGTGAGAAGTCTGGTGTGATTCTGATAGGTTTGCCTTTATATGTTACTTGACCATTTTCCCTTACTGCTTTTAATATTCTTTCTTTTTTGTGCATTTGGTGTTTTGACTATTATGTAACAGGAGGGGTTTCTTTTCTGGTCCAATCTATTTGGAGTTCTGTAGGCTTCTTGTATGCTCATGGGCATCTCTTTCTTTAGGTTAGGGAAGTTTTCTTCTATGATTTTGTGAAAATATTCACTGGCCCTTGGGAGTCTTCACTCTCTTCTATACCTATTATCCTTAGGTTTGATCTTCTCATTGTGTCCTGCATTTTTTGTATGTTTTGGGCCAGTAGCTTTTTCCATTTTTCATTGTCTTTTACAATTGTGTCGATGATTTCTATGGAATCTTCTTCTCCTGAGATTTTCTCTTCTATCTCTGGTAGTCTGTTTGTGATGTTTGTATCTACGGCTCCTTGTCTCTTCCTTTGGTTTTCTATATCCAGGATTGTCTCCCTTTGTGCTTTCTTTATTGTTTCTATTTCCATTTTTAGTTCCTTTGCCTATTTGACTGTGTTTTCCTGTAATTCTTTTAGGGAGTTTTGTGTTTCCTCTCTATAGGCTTCTACTTGTTTGTTTGTGTTTTCCCGCATTTCTCTAAGGGAGTTCTTCCTGTCTTTCTTAAAGTCCTCTGTCATCATGATCAAATGTTATTTTAAATCTAGATCTTGTTTTTCAGCTGTGTTTTGGATATTCAGTGTCTGCTTTGCTGGGAGAACTGGGCTCTGATGATGCCATGTAGTCTTGGTTTCTGCTGCTTGGGTTCCTGCGCTTGCCTCTTGCCATCAGATTGTCTCTGGTGTTACCTTGTTCTGTTATTTCTGACAGTATTTTCTCTGGTGTTACCTTGTTCTGCTATTTCTGACAGTGACTAGACTGTCCTATAGGCCTGTGTGTCAGGAGTACATTAGACCTGTTTTCCTGTTTTCTTTAAGCCCATTATGGGAACAGAGTGTTCTGCTTTCAGGCTTGTAGTCCTTCCTGTCTATAGGCCTTCAGCTGTTCTTCTGGGCGTGTGTTCTAAGTCCACCAGGCAGGTCACTTGGAGGAGAAAAGTTGGTCTTACCTCTTGTCTTGGACCTGAAGTCTCTCCTCAAGGCTGGGTTTCAGCTCTCGTGAGGGCAGCAAACAGAAGGACCTGCCCTGCCTTCTCCCAGGTTCCTGTGCACATGGGGCCCAGATGGTACTAGGCGTTTCCCTCTTGAGTCAGAAATGTGGTCAGAGAGTAGTCTCCTCTGTCTTCCCAAGCATGTCTGCCCCTCTGAAGGTCTAGCTCTCCCTCCCATGAGATTTGCGTGCAGTGAACTGTTTGACCGGGTCCCTTCAGATCCGGACACAGTCTGGACCCTTGGGCTCCTGCAGCTCACATGCCCCTATCTTCTTGTTCCCAGAGGCCCTATACAGTTTCCTCTTGGACCAGGGATGTGGGCAAGGGTGGACAGTACTTGTGGTCTCTCCTGCCCAACAGTCTCAGGAGTGCCCACCTGTCTGGGCTATGAGCTCTTTCCCCCATGGTGTTTGGGAGCAGGGATAAGCTGTTCTTCCTAAAACCACTTTGTAATCATTCTCCCATTCAACTGAGTGCCACAGTCAAGGGTGTTTTCAATATGTCATTCTCCAGGTCACAAAGTATGAAAACCTGTGACTGAGACTCACATTCTTCTACATTAGGAGTTAGTTTGATTGACCTAAAAGCACTACAAATTTAATGTTTTTATTTTAATACTTAGATTACTTCTTTAATAATTGCAGTGGTCTTGTGAAAATGTGTATATCATCTGTAATTTACTTTTTCTCTATTTTTTCTTTCTGGAAATACTTAAAATATTTTCTTTGTGTTATTCTTAAAAATCTATAGTAAGTATGGCTTCTAGTCTCTTATCTTAGACTCTTAAACCTGCAAACACAAGTCTATTTTCAATACTGGGTACATGTATTCAAATATCTCTTGTATTTTTCTCTTTTATTTCTTGAAATTCTTAATGAGTTGCATAATTTTGTTGCTGGTCTCAGCATCTTTTAGCAGTTCTATGCTTTCTGGAAGATTTCTTGGTTGATTTTTCAAATCATTCTTCAGCTTCATTATACAAAAATGCACTTCAGTTTAATTCATCCTAAAAGTTCAAATTAAAAAGAAAAACTGTAGAAGAAAATCTTTGCCTCTTATATTTTCCTGAACTTTTCCATTTCTCCATTACTAAAGTTGACTTTTCACATCTATATCTGTTTCTCCTTTCCAGTAAAGCACTCCAAGCAGTGGGCAAGCCTCCCAATAAGCAAAGATTTACTCAGTGTGTGAGGACATGGAATAGTCTTTGCCTGATGAGCATCAGCCTCACTTTCTCTGGCAAGGCTACACTGAACAGGCTACTGTTAAACAGAATATCGTATTGACCAAAATAGCTAAGGAAGAACTATTAGAACTAATAGAAATTATCTGTAGGCATGTCTTCTTTTTATTCCTCTTTTACTGTGAAAGAATATGCTTCAGTAATGGTTGCTATATTTCCTAATGACATAAAGAAAACATTTAATGTTGTAATGGATTTAAATAGATTGAATAAGAAACAAAGACAATATAGCATAACTAATAATATTTAATTTACTATGAGTTTAATAGAGCAAATAATATTTATCTCATATTTTAGCATTTAAATATGCTATGAAACTGTTGGCAGAATGCTTGCCTAGAGACATGAGTGTGATTCCAAGTACTTAATAAACTGGATTTGATAGTGCATTTTTATCATATAAACTTTGGGGAGATGGTAGCAGGAGGTTCATGAGTTCAAGATCATCCTTAGCTATAAAAGAATCTGATGCCAGTTTGGACTTTATAAAAAAAAACACAAAACTTAAACCAATATCATATTTATTCTATCACATACCAAATGTATCAGCATTTTATAATATGTGGTATCATAAAGGAAAGGAGTATATGTAGATACAAAGAAATGATGTGCTAATAATGGCATTGTTTATATATTACATGTTTCCTAAGCCAATGTACCAGTGGCTTGGTCTCCAGAATTATACTCTGGGGATGTGTCTGAACCTATATATGTGAAGCTATGAGGTTTTGAGATGATTAGAGATATGGTTTAGATCATAGGGTCATGAGCTCTACCAATTCTTTGTTTTTGTTCCTGACCAAGATGTTAGAAGGTTTGGTCTGCCACACATTCACTTCCACTGTTACCTTCAGTAATGAAGAAATTTTATTACATAACCGTGGAACATCTCAGGTCAGGCAATATGTGCTAGAGTCCCTGCAAAGACTTTTTGATTTACTATTGTTTGCAACTTATAAATGGAGAAGCTGCCTGACAAGATAAGCACACTGGTGCAATAGTAGAGTGACTGTTAAAGGGGTGATCACTGATGTGTAGTTGAATTGGATCCTATTCTACAGGAGGAAATCATGTCTGGTAAGTTAAATCTGGTCAAAAGCCCACAGGTAGGGAGGTCATAGTCTTTAGAGGCAATCAATTAGTGTGGTTTTGCAAAATAGATGTTTTAGAACTAGCTTCTAAGTATTTGTATTTATATGCACAAATTAGTATACCCCTTTCTCAGAGAAGTTTCTATTTCTGTGGAAAAGTGCATGACTTATAAATGATCTGAATGTTCAGAGTACCTATTGAATTATCAGACCTAAATTAAATATCTATATCACTCTATCCATGACTCAACAATCATAGCTGAAGAAGGGAAGAAATAATGTAAACAAAACTATGAAAAGGGTACTGGAAAACACTGACTCCACACATGATGTGGCTATTGCACCTGTGGACATGCAACAGCTCTGGCTACCTGCACACCAGCATGATATCATCAGGGATCTGATGGGTTCATAAATGCCATCCTCCCCTGAGGATCTATAAGTAGTTAGTGGTTGTTGTCATATGGGGAGCCATATCTTTAGAGGTATGTGCATTATTAAGTTTCCCTTGTTTGAGTGAGTAACCCCCATCTACAACCTATGCTCATGCTAACAATTCTAATTAAATGTAGCATGCCTTAAAAAAGAAATATGTTTGAAGTAGAAGAGAGGTTTTTGTGGTAAGAAGAAATTCAGTGAGAGGTGAGAGAGGGTAAGAGATAATAATGGAGATGAGTCATATAATCAAAGGGTATTAATGTGTATACAATATTAAATAAACCTTTAAAAAAGAAACAACTTACCAATTAATATTAAATAAACTACAGAAAAATTTTTGCTTGACATAATATCCTAAATCATAATTTAAAAAATAGGCAAAACCACAATTGTTTTCAGTTTGTATATATTCAGAATTACGTGAAGAATTATTAATTGCAATAATTTCATGTATGGCAAATTTGACTTTAACTAAAGTGATTAACTCAGTTTGAGCTATGAACAACACATTAAAACAGCAAACCAGTTGCTAACATTAAACTAAATGGAGAGAAACTTGAAGGAATCCCACTAAAATCAGGGACTAGACAAGGCTGCCCACTCTCTCCCTACTTATTCAATATAGTTCTTGAAGTTCTAGCCAGAGCAATCAGACAACAAAAGGAGGTCAAGAGATACAGATCGGAAAAGAAGAAGTCAAAATATCACTATTTGCAGATGATATGATAGTATATTTAAGTGATCCCAAAAGTTCCACCAGAGAACTACTAAAGCTGATAAACACCTTCAGCAAAGTGGCTGGGTATAAAATTAACTCAAATAAATCAGTAACCTTCCTCTACACAAAAGAGAAACAAGCCGAGAAAGAAATTAGGGAAACGACACCCTTCATAATAGTCCCAAATAATATAAAGTACCTCGGTGTGACTTTAACTGAGCAAGTAAAAGATCTGTACAATAAGAACTTCAAGTCTCTGAAGGAAGAAATTGAAGAAGACCTCAGAAGATGGAAAGATCTCCCATGATCATGGATTGGCAGGATTGACATAGTGAAAATGGCCATTTTACAAAAGCGATCTACAGATTCAATGCAATCCCCATCAAAATACCAATCCAATTCTTCAAAGAGTTAGACAGAATAATTTGCAAATTCATCTGGAATAAAAAAAACCCCAGGATAGCTAAAACTATCCTCAACAATAAAAGGACTTCTAGGGGAATCGCTATCCCTGAACTCAAGCAGTATTACAGAGCAGTAGTTATAAAAACTGCATGGTATTGGTACAGAGACAGACAGATAGACCAATGGAACAGAATTGAAGACCCAGAAATGAACCCACACACCGATGGGCACTTGATTTTTGACAAAGGAGCCAAAACCGTCAAATGGAAAAAAGATAGCATTTTCAGCAAATGGTGCTGAAAGAATGCAGATCGATCCATGCTTATCACCCTGTACAAAGCTTAAGTCCAAGTGGATCAAGGACCTCCACATCAAACCAGATACACTCAAACTAATAGAAGAAAAACTAGGGAAGCATCTGGAACACATGGGCGCTGGAAAAAATTTCCTGAACAAAACACCAATGGCTTATGCTCTAAGATCAAGAATCGACAAATGGGATCTCATAAAACTGCAAAACTTCTGTAAGGCAAAGGACACTGTGGTTAGGACAAAACAGCAAACAACAGATTGGGAAAAGATTTTCACCAATCCTACAACAAATAGAGGCCTTATATCCAAAATATACAAAGAACTCAAGAAGTTAGACCGCAGGGAGACAAATATCCCCAGTAAAAAATGGGGTTCAGAGCTAAACAAAGAATTCACAGCTGAGGAATGCCGAATGGCTGAGAAACACCTAAAGAAATGTTCAACATCTTTAGTCATCAGGGAAATGCAAATCAAAACAACCCTGAGATTTCACCTCACACCAGTGAGAATGGCTCAGATCAAAAACTGAGGTGACAGCAGATGCTGGCGAGGATGCGGAGAAAGAGGAACACTCCTCCATTGTTGGTGGGATTGCAAACTGGTACAACCATTCTGGAAATTAGTCTGGATGTTCCTCAGAAAATTGGACATTGAACTGCCTGAGGATCCAGCTATACCTCTCTTGGGCATATACCCAAAAGATGCCCCAACATATAAAAAAGACACGTGCTCCACTATGTTCATCGCAGCCTTATTTATAATAGCCAGAAGCTGGAAAGAACCCAGATGCCCTTCAACAGAGGAATGGATACAGAAAATATGGTACATCTACACAATGAAATATTACTCAGCTATCAAAAACAATGACTTTATGAAATTCGTAGGCAAATGGTCGGAACTGGAAAATATCATCCTGAGTGAGGTAACCCAATCACAGAAAAACACACATGGTATGCACTCATTGATAAGTGGCTATTAGCCCAAATGCTTGAATTACCCTAGATGCCTAGAACAAATGAAACTCAAGACAGATGATCAAAATGTGAATACTTCACTCCTTCTTTAAAAGGGGAACAAGAATACCCTTGGCAGGGAATAGAGAGGCAAAGATTAAAACAGACACAGAAGGAACACCCATTCAGAGCCTGCCCCACATGTGGCCCATGCATATACAGCCATCCAAGTAGACAAGATGGATGAAGCAAAGAAGTGCAGGCCGATAGGAGCTGGATGTAGATCTCTCCTGAGAGACACAGCCAGAATACAGCAAACACAGAGGCGTATGCCAGCAGCAAACCACTGATTTGAGAATAGGACCCCTGTTGAAGGAATCAGAGAAAGAACTGGAAGAGCTTGAAGGGGCTCGAGACCCCTTATAAACAACAATGCCAACCAACCAGAGCTTCCAGGGACTAAGCCACTACCCAAAGACTATACATGGACTGACCCTGGACTCTGACCTCATAGGTAGCAATGAATATCCTAGTAAGAGCACCAGTGGAAGGGGAAGCCCTGGGTCCTGCTAAGACTGAACCCCCAGTGAACTAGATTGTTGGGCGGAGGGCGGCAAGGGGGGGAAGATGGGGAGGGGAATACCCATAAAGAAGGGGAGGTGGGAGGGGGATGTTTGCCTGGAAACCGGGAAAGGCAATAACACTCGAAATGTATATAAGAAATACTCAAGTTAAAAAAAAATGGTACCTTTTTGCCACTGGATTGTTTTCACTCCTTTGTCAAAAATCAAGGAGCCATAAGTGTGTGTGTTCACTTCTGAGTCTTCAGTTCTGTTCCATTAACCTATCTGACTATCCCTGTACCAAAACCATGCAGTTTTATCATGATTGCTCTGTAATACAGCTTGAGGTCAGGGCTAGTGATTCTCCCTGAAGTTCTTTTATTGTTGAAGACAATTTTGGTTATCCTTTTTTTTGATATTCCAATTGAATGTTGAGTATTGCTTTTTCTATCTTTGTGAAGAAGTAAGTTGTAATTTTGATGTGTTGAATCTGTACATTGCTTTTGGTAAGATGGCCATGGCCATTATTACAATATTAATCCTGTCAATCCATGAACATGGAAGATCTTTCCATTTTTAAGATTTTCTTCAATTTCTTTCTTCAGAGACAACATTCTTGTCATACCGATGTTTCACTTGCTTGGTTAGAGTCACACCTTGGTATTTAATATTATTTGTGACTATTGTGAAATAGGTCATTTCCATAATTTCATTCTCAACCTGTTTATCTTTTAGAAGAGGAAGGCTACTGATTTATTTATATTAATTTTATATCCAGCTACTTTGTTTAAGTTGTTTATCAGGCTTAGTACTTCTCTGGTGTAATTTTTGGGGTCACTTATGTATACTTTCATATCCTCTGCAAATAGTGATATTTAGACTTCTTCCTTTCCAATATGTATCCCTTTAGCCTCCTGTTATTGTCTGATTGTTCTAGATAGGATTTAGAGTAGTGTAGTGAATAACTAGGGAAAGAGTGGGTAGCCTTGTCTAGTCCTTGATTTTAGTGGCATTGCTTCAAGTTTCTCTCCATTTAGTTTGATGTTAGCTACTGAAATGTTGTATATTGCTTTTATTATGTTTAAGTATGGACCTTGAATTCCTGTCCTTTCCAAGACTTTTGCCATGAAGTGGTGCCAAATTTTCTCAAATGCTTTCCCAGTGCCTAATGCGACGATCATATGCTTTTTTCCCCATGAATTTGTTTATATAGTTAATTATGTTGATGAACACCCTGCATTGCTGGGATGAAGCCTATTTGATCATGATGGATGATCTTTTTGATGTGTACTTGGATTTGGTTTTCAAGAAACTGATTTCTCTATTTCTTCTTTATCCAAGTTATCAACTTCCTTGAGTATGTCGGGTTTCTGTGGTTTGTATTGTTATTGAAGTCCGTGGTGATCAAATAGGATGCATGGATTGTTTCAATCTTCTTAGATCTGTTGAGGCCATTTTGTGACTGATTATATGGTCAATTTTGGAGAAAGTACCGTGAGGTGCTGAGAAGTTGTTATATTCTTTAGTTTTAGGATGAAATGTTCCAGAACTTCTCAGCAATAGGGTATCTGAGATAATATATTCTTATCTATATTATAAGAAGTCTTCAGAGATAAGAGTAAGTCACATGGAAACATCTCAATTCTTCACCTTTGCAAACAATATTGTACAAAAGCTGGAAGATATAACTAGAGCTTGTTAGCTTGACTCTGTCCTGTGAGATAGAATGAGACCTTATAGAATAATTAAGGATAGTTAAATAAAAAAGCCCTAAGAATAAAAAATTGAAAGAATGAAAGAGAGGAGTAAATAAAGGAGGAAGGGAGAGAAGGAGGGAGAGAAGAAAGTAAGATAATAGGTGATGATAGATAGATTAGACGATAGAGAAATGATAGATGATGGATGGGTAGAAAGAAAGAAAGAAAGATAGATAGATGACCACTGTTGAAGTCAGATGCAATAGACCTGAAGTAGAATAGACACATTTAAAACCAGAAGACCTGTAGAACTAGAGCAGCTTCAGTAGCTACACATATAACAGATGAGAGGGAAGGAAAGACTTAACTTTGAGTTGAGTTGACAAATATTTAATTGATCTTTTATTTTTAAAAAAGGGCGAAATAATTTTGTCCTGAATGGACTCAAAAAATGATGAAGGATAACTTTTTATGTGTTCAAAATGAGTAAATTTATTACATGGAGCAAGCAAAAGTAATAGATCTAAAAGCAAGTAACAGATAGGTAAGAAGAGCAGACAGCAAAACATCAAGTCAGGTACAACATCCAGCAGAAATGCCTACAGTAGCCTGAGGGAGAGAGGAAATAAAAGTTATGTTATTAAATAGGGGTTTACAAACTCTCAGCATAAAGTCTCTAGGGAAGCCATGTTCAGGCCATCTCCTGAAGTTCCCAATGGTGACCTCACTCTACTGGTGAGCTTTCGGCTTCTCGTTCCCTCAGCAGACACTTTTATGTCATGAAATAAGTAATAATGACTCTGACCTCTGTTAGAAATTATTAATCTTTCAGCTGTTCTCAAGGGTGCAGAGTTTTTATTTTTGGAAAAATCTAGAGTATTTCTCTCATTTACAGACACCAGGGTCCAAGTCCAGGATAGGTGGTACATGAGAGGCATCTGATAGAAACATGCTGGAATCTGGAACACAGAGGACCTCTGTACCACAGGGAACTTTTCAATTATCTTAAGCAGCACATTATAATTTGGCAATATAATATTTAGTACAAATGAGAAGATGAAACATGAAAACTTAGACTTGGCAATTTAAAGTGATTATAGATTATTTCAGAAGAAGAAAAAGCATAAAACACTTCCAAGTTTCCAAGTATGGGCAATGAAAGTTACTTCATTGAATATATATTAAAGGGGCAATTGTGAGATAATGTACATTTCAATTACATGTTATCACTACTTATTAATATGTATAGCCATTTTCCTATATAAATATATAATATTGTTCTTTCTTGATAATGTCTGTTTAATATTTCCATCTCAGGACTCTGCATGCACTCCTTTCAGGGACTTCAGGTCAATTGTACACGTAAAGAAGGCAATGTTACTGGGAGATCTGTTAACTTCTAGGTTAATTACTATTAACAGTCTCATTTGTTCTGCTAATTAGAATAAAGACAGTTACCCATTAGATCATCTTTTGATCAGTTTGCATCTTAGCATTGGACAAGTCTTCATTCCATCAGTTATATTACAGTTGAAAATGTTTGCTTTTGACAGATTCCAGTTCTGATTTTTAGTTTTTATTAGAGTAAAAATACTATTTCATTTATTTTTGAAATTATAATATAGTTATACCATTTCTCTCTTCCCTTTCTTATTACTCTTCTATATACCCCTCCTTGCTTTCATTCAAATGCATGGCCTCTTTTTAAATTAATTGTTCCTCAATACCTTTTCTTGTACCTCTTCCACTTCCCTATTCTTTTTATTTGTTAGTTACTGTAAACTGATATCTGATTGTTCCACTACTTGGATAATAGGCATAACTGTGTCTGATAGTGTCCCTGTGTCTCTCCTATTGGTACTGCCCTCCTTTTTCTTTCTTACCATGCCTAGACACTTCTCAGTAAGTGCTTGACATCTTGCATTCAAACAGTATGCCCTCTGAATCATTATTTCCATTCAGACAGAAAATACCATGTGAGTGGAAAGCAGAATGACCAGATCTTAGTTAGGATTTCATTGCTGTGAAGAGACATCATGACCATGGCAATTTTTATAACAGAAAGCATTTCAGCACGACTGAAATCCATCACAGAGAGATAACTGTAAATCAGTCTAGGACTACTCTGATTTAAGGATTCCTTGCAGACTTATCATCACATGCTTTTATTAATCTCCAGTCCCAAGATGGAAGCTGATGTGTCCTGTGTTTTCATAGGACCTAATGATTTTTTAATTCCTTCAGTATCTGTTGCTATGTCTTACTTTTCATTTCTGATTTTGTTAATTTGGATATTGTCTCTCTACCTTTTAGTTAGTTTGGCTAAGTGTTTGTCTATTTTGTTGATTTTCTTAAAGAACCAGGTCTTCGGTTTCTTGATTCTTTGTATTCTTCTCTGTTTCTAATTGATTGACTTAAGTCCTTAGTTTCATTATTTCCTGACACCTAGTCCACTTGGGTGTGCTACTTTGTGTCCCATAATTTTAGGTATGTTTTGTCTTTGTTTTTATTGATTTCTAGAACATATTTAATGTCTTTTTTTCTTGCTGGACCCAGTGATCACTGAATCTGTTGCTTGTGTTGTTGTTGAAGTCCAGCTTTAATCCCAGGACAATGGGAGGCCCCAGAGAGTCCATGGGGGTGACTCTAGCTGAGACTCCTAACAGTGGGGAATATGGAGACTGAAGTGTCCACCTCCTGAACCCATGCAGGACTCTCAGTGGAAGGATAAGGACACCAGCACACTCACAAAACCTTTGACCCAAAAATGTGAATTATGCAGGGACAAAGGGAAAGGCCAATGAATGACTGACCCAAATTGAGAAAGAACCAATGGGTAAGAACAAATCCCTGACACTATTAATGTTAATTTTGTTGTTACGACAGACAGTATCCTAGCATAAATGGAAACAGATGCAGAGACCTACAGCCAAACATTAGATGGAGCTTGAGGAGTCTGTGGAAGAGTTGGGGAAAGGATAGAGGTTTCTGAATTGGATGGGATTCCACAGGAAGACCAATATTCAACTAACCTGGATGCTTAAGGGCTCCCAGAGATAGAACAACCAATCAAAGAGAAAGCGTGGGCTGGGATCTAGGTCCTCCACACATATATAGTAGATGTGCATCTTGGTCCTCATGTGAGTCATCCAACAACTGGAGCATGGGCTGTCCCTGAATGTGTTGAGTGCCTATGGATCCTGTTTCCCTACCTTGTCTGGGCTCAGTGGGAGAGCATTTGCCTAGTCCTGTAGTGACTTATGCCAGGGTGGGGTGATACCCATTGGAATTTTCCCTTTTTTAGAGGTGAAGAGGATAGGGAAATGAGGGGAGGAACTGTGTGATAGGTGAACTGGGAGGAGATGGGGTGGTGGCTAATATTTGAGATGTAAAGTGAAAAAAATGTAAATAAATTAAATGTGTTATTTTGAAAATAAACACACACACACACACACACACACACACACACACACACACACACACACAAAACAACCAAGACTTACTTGAATCCCATAATAAAAATACCATTTCAAACTACAAGAAATAGAGTGGTTAAAAATAACTTTATTAAAAAAATTACTTTATTATAGTGCAATCTCACTGCACACATATTGACATGACAATAATACAGGAGATGATTATCAGCTAGTTCTCATATATTTTTGGAGGCTATACTAAAGTTGTAGAACCATTTTAGAAAACTGTGTAGAGATTTATAAAAGAAATGCATGCACAGACACACAGACACAGACACAGACAGACAGACACACACACACACACACAGACACACACACACACACATAGACACACACACACACACACACACACACACACACACACACACACACCAGTACTATCTTAGTTAGGGTTTTCATTGATGTGAAGAGACACCATGACCAAGGCAACTCTTATAAAGGACATTTAATTGAGGATGGCTTACAGGTTCAGAGTTTCAGTCCATTATCATCAAGGAGGGAGCATGGCAGCATCCAGACAAGCATTGGAGCATGGGAGGAGATGAGAATTCTATGTCTTGATCTGAAGATTTCCAGGAGAAGACTCACTTCCAGGCAACTAGGATAAGGGTCTTAAAGCCCACACCCAGTGACACACCTTCTCCAACAAGGCCATACCTTATAATAGTGCCACTCTCTGGGCTGAGCATATACAAACCATACCAATAACTTTGCAAAGCATTCTCTAAAAGGCTTTATTTATGACATCTTTAATGAGTAATGTTGAAATATAGCATAGTACCTTCATATCACAGGGTGCTATTCAGAACAATGCAAGGAATTATGTAAGCATACAACAACATGGTGTCAATATGTGAAATGTTATCATATATGAAATAAGCCAGATTCAAAAAGTTACATTAATTTCATGTCTGAAATTCTATAGGAGCTAATACAATCATGGCAGAAGACAGAGCAGTGACTGTAGAATTAGAATAGTGACAGACAAGGTCAGCAAACTAGCATCAAATTAGCTTCTGCACCAAAGAAAACAGTGGTGTTTGCTAGTTAGCTATGTATTTGCCAGTCATTAGGAAATCGTATGCTCAGTATAATGCATATACTACAATGCATACAAATTAGATCTCTAAAAAAGTTAAATAAATGGTACAAATGGATCTTTCATGCTCAGTCATAAAAAGCCTAGAGTGATAATAGTATCAAACAAATTAATCTCAGAATAAAATTTCCAAATAATTTAAAGTCAATAGTAATAATATTTTTGATATATGGAGTAAATAAACTATCACTAAACTACACTTGATTTTTTTCCTTTTGTTAACAAAGCTGTAGGAACATTTAAGATGATATAAGTTGCTTATCTTAAATCATCATGAGACATTGTTCGAAGAGTATTTCTAGAAATTGGCTTTCTAATGTAGTCATAATATAAGGTCGGGAGAGAATAGTCCTTTCAACAAATGTATATGGAAAACTAAATGACTGTAGGCAAAAAAACCAACATGAATTAATACCCCTAACTTACACAATGCACCAAAACTAAATCAATACAACTACATAATTATAAAATACATAGAAGAAAACTTAAGAGAAAATCCTTGCAACATGTTATATTTATCTTAGGCATGACACAAAAAGTATATGAAACAATGAAGGTTATCAAGTTGGTTTTTCATCAGTATTTAGAATTTCTGCTACTATGCTACTAAGAGGATGAAAATATTTGAATTGTGTATTAATACAAAGACCTTGAGTCAAGGACATGTAAAATAATCTCACTGCTATAACTCAATAATACAACTTTTAAATGGGCAAAAGATTTGAACAAGCACTGAGCTTATAAGGTACAAAAACAAATGACGATTGAAAAGATACTCAATAGACTTAGCTGTTACATAAATGCAAAAGCTCAGAAGGTGTCATTACACATGCATTGAATACCCAAATTAGAGTAAAATTATCAAGTTTGCCTATCTTCAAACAAAGGTCTTCTCACATTACTGCAGGAATAAACAACACCTTAAACAATAATTCAACCAAGTTAAACTCAGTCATATGTCTACCACATGACCTAAAGTTTACTTATTTACCTCAAATGAATGAAAGTAAATATATGTGTGAAGAACTGTTCATGAAGTGTCCATGTACCTTGTTCCCCATAAGATGAGACACAGAACAATGTTGATACCAGTTGGCAGGTGAAAGGATAAGCAATCTGATGTGCATTTGTAAGACGAAAATAATATCCAATGATAAGAAAAATGTATGAAAAATAACAAAAGGAGTTAGATTTAAAGCAGTTCCAGTAGATACTGATAATCACAATTAGAGGGAACTGCAGAAAATTCTGATAAATATCAGTGTTCAAAAGTTAATTCCCACAATCTCAGGAAATTGAGACTTGTCAGAAAAACACAGGAAAATTTGGGGAGGACCATGGAAATGCTTTCATCTTGATTTTCATGATGGCATATATTAATGTATAAGTTTGTGAATACTTACGGTTTAAATTCTGTTGCTTATCTCCCATGCTTATGTTCAAATGGCCAGTATTTCAGAATGTAACTGTATTTGGACACAGGGCCATTCCAGATGTAATTACTTAAGATAAGGATGAGAATAGAGTGGATCTCTAATCCAACTCATCTGACACCCTTATTGAAAGGGGAAATCTGTAACAGAGCCATACCCAAACATAAGGTTCTGTGGAAAATGATCTGTGCCAAATCCAAGGAATGAATAAATTGCTAGCTAACAAAGATATGACAAGAGAAGCACATGGGAGAGATGATCACTATCCCCTAACACCATCAAAGGAACCATTAGGGTATTTCCAAGACCTAAGTCTCCACCATTCAGATTCCATAACTGAAAGTATACATTTCTCTTGAGACAGTCTGTAGTTCTGCAATTACAACAACTATAAAAAAATTCATCGAAAAAAAAAACTTTCAGTACCCATTCTCTATGTCTAAATCATATTCCAAAACATTTTCTTAAAGATAATTGAGAACAGTTCATGAAAATCTGAAATAAAATCCATGCAAGTTATGAGAAAATCTACTATTTTAACTCCATCATCCTATTCTGCATATGTTTATGCACATGTAAGAATAATCTGCAGAGTATTTTCAAAGAACTAGGTAATTTTAACGAGGTTCTTCCATTTAAACCTCATATATTATAAGAAAGTTATGAACATAATATTACCTTTAATAAAAGTTTAGCAAATCTTACATAGTACCTAACAAAAAATGAAACAAAACTGATATGATAACATAAAATGTCTTTACTAAATCTCCATGTTCAGTCATGATTTGCCCTGAGTTTCACATGCCATACAATTTAATATTATCACACATTTGGATGAATATACATATTTTGTTGCAGTTTCAAATACAACACTTTTGGTTATGTTTTCTTCTTCTACACTGGTTATAAAATTCTTACTTTTAGGTCACACTTGACCTCTAAAGTCAATCTTCTCTCACAACCAGGAATCAAGTCACTGAGTTTTAGCTAATCACCAAAATCTGGTACTTTCGTTTCAATAGTAGCCTACTCTTGCTTGGTAAGCATAGTTCTTATAAACAGTTGTTGAAGTTGTTGATGTCTTTTGATATGACTTTATAATATTTGCATCTTGGTGTCAGGTGATATGAGATTTGTCTACTTGTGTTTACGTTTTATTAGCACTTCCACTTTCACGTCTTAAACATATTTGAGGGTCTTAGGGCAGCAGAAGTCTGAGGAAGAATGAATGATGTCTAAGAAGATACATTCTGGAAGTGTAAAGTATATTAGCCAATCACATAGCTACCATGTTTTCAGGATTTCCATGCTTTTATGAGTATGGTATTTTTATTTATAAAATTTATAATATTCTGTTCTTTGATGAATTGAGGGAGGAAAAATTACTCATTCTATTCTCTGGAAAAAGTAGTCCACTCAATCAAATTTTATGGTTGATTGTGTGATTGCATCCCAAGGCTCACATTTTAGAATACTTGGTCCTCAGTTGATTTAACTGTTTGAGAAGGATTTGAGGTTTCAGTAATGTTTCAGTGGGCATGAACTTTGAAGTTTAAGAGAGCCCTGTTATTGCCCATATGCCCTCTGTCTCCTACTTGTGGTTCAATATGTGCACTCTCAGCTGTTCCTGCTGCCATGGCTTCAGTCAGTCACGAGGACTCCAGCTGTCTGGAACCATAAGCCAAATTAAGCATGCTCTTTATAATATGTATTGCTCATGGTGTGTTTTCACAGCAATAATAAGGTAATGAGGACAATTAGCCTTCTACTTTTCTGGTGCTATCTCAGCCATTTTCTTGTCAATGTATTTTATGGACCAATTTCAATAAAATCAAAATCTCTATTCTTCATTTACAATCTTCTTGCATACTGCAAATTCATGATACTTTTCAGGATTATAAAATGTCTATTTTTCAGTGATGTCATAATCTAGTTGATGAAGAATGGTATCATTTAACAAAGATCATCAGATAGCAGGGATAAAGATTTTAAATATAGAGAAATGGAGATATGACTTATTTATAAATTCTGGTCCCAAACAATGTTACTCAACATTGAGAGTGTGTACTAGTACCAAAGCAGGAATATAATCTCCTATCTCTGGATACTTATTAAAAACAAATAATGTATAAGATTACAATGACATATCTTCCCCTGAATGTATGTAATTCTTTCTCCCTCATATATTCATGTGCAAACCACTGTTACAAAAATGCCAGTTATATTAACTGGCAGACTTCTTGGATCCCAATAGTGTCAAACTATTCACCATTAATATAAATTCCTTAGGTTGATGTCATTCATATCTATATATTTTTCAATCAAATGCTGAAGCCACTGAATGTATTGTGTATTGTGTCATAGTGGTGTCTCTTTAAATTTAGCAATATATATTTAACCTTATAGAGTTGGATATGGAGGTCCATACCTGATCTCAGTATTCTGGGGCTAAGAAAGAGGATTGCTCATAAGTTCAAAACAACTTGCATTGTACAGAAAGCTCTAGGCTTGTCTGAGCTATAAAATGATACACTGTTTTGGTCTTTTGAGGGGTTGAGGATGTTTGATCCCTAGGTGAGTATGATGCTAGATGGGGAAGAGATAATGGCGAGTTTTCTCTGCACTGGCACTTATTACTCCAGACTGATAAGATAAATATCTCTGTGTATCTGCCTTCATGATGTACCTAAACTATTGTCTTTAAGACAATTGTTGTGTCTAGAATGTCTCTGCAATAACTTGTACCTTCTGTTTTTAATGCAAGAATTGTTCTTCTCCATTATCATACCTCTGCATCTGTAAGTACTCAGTATTTACTATCAATGCTCAGAGATGTCTTTACTATCATTATACCTTTGTAGGTACACAGTGCTACAATCTTCACAGATCATACCATGCATTTGATTAAAGCATGATATTTATCTTGCTAACGAGAATCTATTTTTGGAGAACACTTTTGTTTCTAAGAATTTCTACAGTGATCAATATAGCCTGTAGAAGATTTTCTTAATAAATGAAACTAGAAAGTTCTGCAAGGCAACACTGTTTATTTACTTGTTTTGCACTTTATTGTTCCTAGCCATGGTATTCTCATGTGAGTCATTTAAAAATTATTATTTTTTTTAAAAATTATTTTTTAACGTAAAGACTCAATCTGTGATTTCTCCCTTTGCATTATATTTTAAGTCAATGAATGCATTTAGAATACCAAAATGTGATTTCCACATCTTCTCTGCATGCTTCTTTTGAATTGAACTTATGAATTACATATATACAGGTCCTCTGCTTCTCATCATCCTGACTGTAATATAACCATAATTGATAACCAATACGGTTTCAATTAGAAAAAATTAGTCACTATTTTGGTATTGTGATGCAGTGATAAGAAGAAAGAGAACTGATTTATTCAGCATTAACTGCTGAATTATAAACAGCTCCCACCTGCCTTGCTAAGATTCAGGTCAGTCTTAATGCTAATGAATTAATGAAACATTTCATTGTATATTTATTTAGTTTTTTAATATTGTGTTGCCAGAATAGGACTCACACCTCATAATTTCTTTATATCAACTAAACAACAGAATTTTTGCATGAAAATTATCTAAAACTCCAAATATGAAGTTTGGAGATTCAAAAATCATAGACTGTTTCTTTGATTAGCTCCCCATATTATTAGGAAAAATTATGGTTTTCCAAGAATTAAACAAATATTAACAAGAGGTAAAGATTTTAAATTTACATTATTAAATACAAGATGGAAATCAAGGGTAAAGGAAAAGAGAAATAGAGAAAAAAACTAAGCATGCATGAGTAAGCCTTATGGACTCCTCATGTGTAAGTCACACACACACACACACACACACACACACACACACACACACACACACACACTATGCATAAATATTTATTTAAAAGCATTTAAACAGAAGTATCCTGCATGGGTGAAGAAAAACATGCTCCCAGAAGGCAGAGATTGTTAAATGAAATCTCAACACTAGTCATGCATAGGTTGAATTATTGATGAGGTGTACCCCAGAGGCACTCAAAACAATCTAGGTTGTTTTCATAGTTCCTGGTTGCCCACTATAACTATGGGTAAGACCCTTTTCTTAAAACACCATGCATTTAGGTCCCAAGACAAAGGAAAATTAATCTGGAACTGACCAAGAAACTCTCTCACTACTGGCTAGGTTTCACAGTACTGGAACATGCTAATGCAGATTTTTGCTGGGAATAAAAGGCATCAATGGTCTTACCTAGCTCTGTACTTTGCATGATACAATATGATTTGCCAGACAAAATATGTCCAAGAATGCAAAATAGTAGAATTTCCATGGGAAATTCCAACTGCTCTCCTGATTGAACTGAAGGACTGTTACAGAGAGAGGAATTAAGCTTAGTCCTGTAAACATAGTCACCATGGCTAGGGAAATTGTCAGTTCTAAGAGTAAAACTCTTGGTGTTGTGTTTCTGGTAATCTTTGTTGTCAAAGTGTTTTCTACTAAATATTAGTGTTTATATCTATAGATTTGTGCTGCTCTCAACCTTGGTGAGGGAAGTTTCCTATTGAAGTGGGTAACAGTTAACATCAAGGTGTAACTGTTCATGGTGCAGGGTGCTGGGAATAAGTGATCGAAAGTGCTAAGCTGTAGATGAAATCTGTTCTTCAGTCCTGGCACAGCCATTCCAGACTTAGAGGAGGGAAAGAGAAGAGTTTAATAACCAGAGGATGGGGAGGAGTGCTGTGTCATTCTGACCTCTAGATGTGACCTCATGCTGCACATGTGCAGCAGCTGTGGTTACCTGCACAGACCTTCAAGAGTTCAAATCAGTCAAAAGGTCCCAGCATGGATGGGAAAGAGGCTCTTAATTTCTCAAATCTATTTGAAAATCCATTTTAGCAGGTGATGGCTATTAAGGGAAGGAAAGTCACTCCTTGCCAATCACTATACCTATTCATGTATGGGAAGTGTTAACTGTATTTAGTGGGTTATACAAAACAAAGATTTAAAATTGAGGAGTTGTGTTGGGGAAATGACCGCAGGGGGCTTGGAGGGAGGGATTTATGGATGCTATGACCAAAATGAATTGTGAACATAATATGAAATTCTCATAGAATAAAATATGAAGAAAAAAATGGCCATTGGCATATGCAAACTACCTAACAAAATTAAGATACATAGATTATTTCAATAGATGAACAGTTTTACCACAGAAAATGGATATTAAAATGAATATAATAAAAACTAACATACTTTGATGGCATGTTGCATGCCTAATATGTTTTGCCACATCATACATGATGTTTCAATCTCTATAAGGTTTCACATGTCCCACTTTATAGGCAGTAAGATGGAAATTTAAAGAGTTAAGTGGGCTACCCAAAGACACATTTTATAGAGAAAATAAACTATGTGATAGTAAGTGCCTTAAAAATAGGGTTAGTTTTTTTAGGCATTGGAAATTAAAAGAAGGGAACAATTCTACTGGGGTTTGGTTGATGCCCTGGAAAGGAGTAAAGCAGGATAAAGGTAAGGTGGAGATAGTGCACCAGTAGGAAAGATTTCCAGTGAAGCTTAACTAGAGACCAGTCTGAAGGACTGTCAAAAGTAATGGACATTCTTTAGGGAGATCAGTGACCAGAACACAAACTGGGTGAAAGACAGGTGCATGCATGCATATACATGCAAGAAAGTTACAATTAAACACTTGTATAAAATGTCCTTATGAAATCTAGTTCTACATACAATGAAAATGTCCCAGTATGGAAAATATATTGGTAATGTGTATTTTGGGAAAAATAATTCTAGGAAACTATGCTTTATTACTCTTGATTACCTTTTGAACAATTTAACTGCTGGCCAATTCACAACAAATGACCTTGTAATTTTGCCTTATTCTTAAACTACTTTTCTGAAATAATTTCTGAGTCTCTGTTTTTCATTTCTCTTTTGTATTACCTATTTGGCTTTCCCTGATCCCTGCATGGAAATGATCTCCATTTTATTGGCTTTAACATCCCTACTCATTTAAAAGTATTTGAATTATTTTCTATATGGCTCTTTCATAATTATAATCATTACCTTATTTTCTGATACTTCATTTCTCCTTTATAAAATTCATAGCTCTCCTCTTATTCAACATTTCTCTTTCTTATAATGTTTCTGAGTAAATGACTATTTTTCCTCAAAACAAATATCTGCATGATTAGGTGGACTCTGTGCATTTCTACTAGTAAGCACTTATTTATATTGATGTCAGTAAGTCAAATTTAGAAAAGTAAAATCAACTCTGGTTATTCATTTTAGAATGATTCTAAGTCAAAGTATGCATTTAAAAGTAAAAATAATCTTCTGAAACTGATTAATTTTAATATGCTTATAGAAAACAAGTTCACCAGCAGGAATAAAAAAACTAACATTTTACACAATTTAAGTATCAAAGCACAATATATTTTTACAGAAACAAATAAATCACTACCATAGAATCACACTAATGAAAGGTTTATACATAAAGTTGTTTGCCATTATGAAAACCAGTGGTAATAATAATAATGTAATGCACCAGTTCATCATCATTAGACTTTTTTAAATTATACTTCCTGGCCTGCAGGAGTATTTGCCAGGATACAAACAAAAATGTATTTTTCAGTTCTAACAATGCTAGCAAACTCTGCCATCTCACTCTCTAGTTACTATATGACACCAGGAGTGTTCTCCCAACACTGCCTGGGGAACATGGCAGTGTGACCCCTCCCAAGGAACCAAATATTTTCACTTGGATATATAAGGATTACTTTAATACAAAATAACGAGTGCAATATCAAGACTTAACATTTGACACAATGCAACTTAACACAAGAGAAAAACTGGCCAGTCCTAAGGGTAAGGCAGATAGAGATTTAGAATAGTCATAACACAATACTGGACTCATCTGAAAACAAAAAAGTGACTTAAAAGTTTCTTTAAATTTTAGGCCTGATTGCTTTTCAAGGAACAGATAATTCTCTAGGGGCTTTCACAGTCACTTTAAATATACTTCATCAGTGGCATATACAAAGCACCATATAATATAATATAATATAATATAATATAATATAAGAAATGTAGAACATCATGACTATGAAATTAAATGTAGAAATAACTGCTAAAATATAGCAATATTTAACACAGGATTTCTAAAACTATTAAATGTTCATTACTTTCCGTAAAGCTAATGTCCCATGTTTTATTTTATAGACTTTGTCTATCAAGAATGGCATACATTGGTACTTTGGAGGTGGGCTGGCAATACTTGCTCTCTTCTGTACAGTATTGTTACAGTTGTATATAGATGTCAGAAATGTGGTACTTGGAGCAGGCTTTCTGTTTTTCTTCCAAGTGTTCCCAGTCAAACAACAGCGAATACCCGGAATGCCTTTCCTCCTGTAGGGTTCTGTAAACTGCAATGTCAAAAGTGACATTAAGTCATCTGTACATATTATCCTCCCAGTAAGTCATGCTCTGTGAGGACATTCAAGCAAGTAGCTCCATGAAGTCAGATGGCTCAACTGTCTCAGACTGCCATAATTTACTGTTCTGGGAAGCCCTGGTAAGGATTACATAATCCTCTAGATAGCTGTTGCCTGCTGGACTAAACATTACTAAACTAAGTTGAGAAGCTAATGAAGAGCAGTGGCTACTCCAGAGTTTCACAGCATCTGGGGTATATTATCATGAATTGCTTCCTTAAGTTTTAATATAGTGGAGTTAGGCAACTGCTCTTTCACCCCTGTTGTAGGGATACTGAGACTGCACTTTGCAATTGGTTTATCACATTAGTAGCTATTTATAATTTAGAACCTGGCCGATAGTTAAGCAACGCTGTAGAGTACTAGCTTACTATCATTTCCTAACTAGTTTACTATCATTTCCAAGACCTAAGTACAGAAATCTCTCTCTTCTCTCTCTCTCTCTCTCTCTCTCTCTCTCTCTCTCTCTCTGTGTGTGTGTGTGTGTGTGTGTGTGTGTGTGTGTGTGTGTGGTGTCTTTCTCTCCAACCAATGTCATTTGGGGGTTATTTTTATTTTAAGCAAACAATGAAAGTAATTCAAAACTATGTATTTTTATTCTAATATATGACTTATTTGTGTTTCATACAAAATTCTGATTTGCAATCGATACATTTGAATATTCCAAAGGACAAAATAAAATTCCTTTCTATATTTATTCTCATATAATAAGTAGGGAAAGGATTTTAGAGAGAGAGAAAATGAGGAAATTAGCATACATGATACACTGACATGACATGTTAGGTGTACAAGCACGTAGCAGGCTAATGTAAAATCATTTTTCTTTTTGCAGGGTACAGAACACAGGCTCTGGGAAGTGGATGTGTTTCTTCCTTGTACATAGTGATACTCTGGAATCTACACCTCTTAACTTATACAGAATGTGTTAATCCTAGTGTTTGATTGTTATATGAACTTGGGCATATTAACCACTTAACCAATTTGAACCTCAGTTAATATACATACTAATTAGATTTCAAGGCACTCAGCATTACTCAGCTGGTACAAAGCCTCCACCAGAGACATTGACAGTGCTGGATATTCACAGTAATTAAAAATTAATTGTTATCCTCAGTTTTGTTAGGATATCATGTATCCTTAAAATAAGTTTTAAATTGAATCTCAGAAGTGTGAAGGCTTAAAGAAGCCTAGAACTTAGATTATAAAAGTGTAGTGAGTTCTGCCTGCTTAGCAACGTCATGATCCAGGATGCAGAAAGTCTCCTTCTCAGCCATGACTTCCTGATATACTCCCATATGGAAAAAAAGGACACTTAATGAGTGAATCTTGATTGGGATTGCTAATCTGAACTCTTCACATGATAGTCTTTGTCCTCTTAGAAGCTACTAGAAGCCTGAATCCTTTCTGCTATAATTTTGCAATATGTTTTAGGAAATATCTAAAACTTAAGTATCTTCATAAATTAATGGAATACTGATGATTTTAAAAATCTATTAAACATTTATTTCTTTTTTAAATAAAATAATAAATAATAATCAATAATAATAAATAAACTGAGTAGATAAAATTTCCCAAGTCATAAAAATATGTCTCACTAATGAGCTGGACAACATAAGATAGCCTGAAAGAGTTCATTTACATCACACTAATCCTAGGCCTTAAAATCTTAAAAGAAATTATTGACTTCTGCTCACATTCCTGACAGAAGAGGAACCTACCTAGTACCTTCAGGACACACAAACCCAGGAGCAGTCTGGGACAGGGCATTTCTCGATTCTGCCTACTCCCAGAGTTGACCTGGTCCCACAGCTATCTGAATCCAGATCTGGCTGAAAGAAACAGGTCTACAGGAGAGCTGACACACAGGCTTAAAGGAGGGTCAAGCCACTGTCAGAGACAGCAAGACAATCTAACACCAGAGACAACTTGATGGAGAGGGGCAAGTGGAAGAACCTAAGCAAAAGAAAGCAAGACAACTTGATATCATCAAAACCCAGTTCTTCCACCAAAGCAAACAGTGGCTATCCAAACAGACCTGAAAAGCAAAATTTGTATTTAAAATCACATCTCATGATGATGATAGAGAACTTTAAGAAGGACAAAAAATAACTAACTTAAAGAAATACAGGACAACACAGGGAAACAAGCAGAAGCCCTTAAAGAGGAAACACAAAAATCACTTAAAGAATTACAGAAAAACAGAACCAAACAGGTAAAAGTATTGAACAAAACCATCAAGTATTGAAAAAGGGAAATAGAAACAATAAAGGAAGCACAAAGAGGGACAATCCTGAAGATAGAAAACCTTGGAAAGTGATCAGGGGTCATAGATGCAAGCAACACCAACAGATTATGAAAGATAGAAGAGAGAATCTCAGGGGCAGAAGATACCATAGAAAACACTGACATAACCATCAAAGAAAATGTAAAACGCAAAAAGCTCCTAATCCAAAACATCCAGGAAATCTAGGACACAATGAGAAAATCAAACCTAAGGATAATAGGTGTAGAAGAGAGGTAAGACTCCCAACTTAAAGGGCCAGTAAATATCTTCCACAAAATTAGAGAAGAAAACTTCCCTAACCTAAAAAAAGAGATTCCCATAAACATACAAGAAGCCCACAGAACTCCAAATAGATTGGATCAGAAAAGAAATTCCTCCTGTCACATAATAGTCAAAACACCAAATGCACAAAATGAAGAAAGAATATTAAAAACAGTAAGGGAAAATGTCAAATAACATATAAAAGCAGACCTATCAGAATTACACCAGACTTCTCAAAAGAGACTATGAAAGCCATAAGATCCTAAGAGGATGTGACACAGACCCTAAGACAATACAAATGCCAGCCCAGGGTAGTATATTCAGCAAAACTCTCAATTAACATAGATGGGGAAACCAAGATATTCCATGAGAAAACCAAAACAATACCTTTCCACAAATTCAGCCCTACAAATGATAATAGATGGAAAACTACAACACAAGGAGGGAAAGTACACCCAAGGAAACAGAAAGTAAAGAAAGACATAAAGAAACTAACACAAGTTGTGAAACAAACAGATTTAACAGAAATGTTTCATCCTAAAACAAAAGAATGTACCTTGTACTGAACATCTCATGGTACCTTATTCAAAATTGACCTATACATAATTGGTCACAAAACAGGCTTCAACAGATATAAGAAGATTGAAATAATTCCATGCATCCTATCAGATCACTACAGACTAAGGCTGGTCATCAATAAAAACAAAAGCGAGAGAAAACCCACAGATACATGGAAGCTGGATGACAGTCTTCTCAATGAGAGAAATCAAGGTAGTCAAGGAAGAGATAAAGAAATTAAAGACATTTTAGAATGTAAAGAAAATGAAGGCACATCATACCAAAATTTATGAGACACAACGAAAGCAATGCTAACAGAAAACTCATAGCTCTGAGTGCCTCCAAAAACAAACTAGAGAAAGCACCCTGTTCTAAAAGCTCTAGAACAAAAAGAACCAAATATATCCAAGAAGGCAAGAAATAATCAAACTCAGGGCTGAAATCAACCAAAAAGAAACAAAACAAAAAAACAAAAAAAAATTATACGAAGAATCAACCAAACAAACAGCTGGCTTTTTGAGAAAATAAATAAGATAGCTAAATCCTTAGCCATACTAATTAGAGGGAACAGAGAGTGTATCCAAATTAACAAAATCAGAAATGAAAAGGGAGACATAACAACAGATACTGAGGAAATTCAAAAGATCATCAGACCCTACTACAAAAGCCTATTTCAACAAAACTGGAAAATCTGGAGTGAATGGAAAGTTCTCTAGACAGATACCAGGTACCAAAGTTAAATCAGTATCAGATAAATCATCTAAACAGTTCCATAACCTTTAAAGAAATAGAAGCAGTTAATAAAAGTCTTCCAACCAGAAAAAAAAGACCAGACCAGTTGGGTTTTGTACAGAATTCTATCAGACTTTCATAGAAGACCTAATATCAATACTCTGCAAACTATTCCACAACATGGAAACAGAAGAAACACTACCCAATTCCTTTCATGAAGCTACAATTATGCTTGCACCATAACCACACAAAGACCTAACAAAGAAAGAGAACTTCAGACCAATTTCCCTTATGAATACTGACACAAAAATACTCAATAAAATTCTTGCAAACTGAATCCAAGAACACATAAACATGATCAAGTAGGCTTCATCCCAGGGATTCAGGGATGGTTCAATATATGGAAATCCATAAAAGTAATCCACTATGTAAACAAACTATGTTTATGACACTGTCATTAGGCCAAAACAGCAACCAACAGATTGGGAAAAGATCTTTACCAATCCTACATCTGATAGAGGGCTAATATCCAATTTAATTAAAGAACTCAAGAAGGTTGACTACAGAGAGTCAAATACACCTACTTAAAAATGGGGTACAGAGCTAAACAAAGAATTCTCAGCAGAGGAATAACAAATGGCTGAGAAGCACCTAAAGAAATGTTTGACATCCGTATTCATCAGGGAAATGCAAATCAAAACAGCCTTGAGATTCCACCTCACACCAGGCAGAATGGCTAACAACAAAATGTCAGGTCTCAACAGATGCTGGCAAGGATGTGAAGAAGGTGGAACACTCCTCCATTGTTAGTGGGATTGCAAGCTGGTACAACTACTCTGGAAATCAGTGTGGCAATTCCACAGAATAATGGACATAGTACTGCCTTAGAACCCAGCTACATCAGTCCTGGGCATATTCCTAAATGATGCTCCAACATACAACAGGGACACATGCTCCACAATGTTCATAACAGTTTTATTTATAATAGTCAGGAGCTGGAAAGAATGCAGATGCCCTTCAGCAGAGGAATGGATACAGAAAATATGGTACATCTATACGATGAAGACTACTCAGCTATCAAAACCAATGATTTCATGAAATTCATAGGCAAATGCATGGAACTAGAAATTATCATCCTAGGCGAAGCAACCCAATCACACGCACACGCACACGCACAAACCCCACACAGTATGTATGCACTCACTGATAAGTTGATATCAGTCCAAAAGCTCCAATTATCCAAGATACAATTCACATATCACATGAAGCCCAAAAAAATGGATGAACAAAGTGTGGATGCTTCAGTCCTTAAAAGGGGGAACAGAAATATTCATAGGAGGAGACATGGAAACAAAGTTTGGAGCAGAGACTGAAGTAATGGCCATTCAGAGCCTGACTCACCTGGAGGTCCAGCCCACATACAGTCACCAAGCCTAGACAATATTGATAAAGCCAAGAATTACATGCCAACAGGAGCCTTATATAGCTGTCTTCTGAGAGGCTCAGCCAGAGCATGACAAATACAGAGGTGAATGCTTGCAGCAAACCATTGAACTGAAAACAAGGTCCCCATTGGAGGAGTTAGAGAAAGCATTGAAGGAGTTGAACGATCTTGCAGCCCAATAAGAGCAACAACACCAACCAACCAGAGCTCCCACAGACTAAACCACTACCCAAAGAGTACACAAAGACAGACCCATGGCTATAGCTGCATATGTAGCACAGGATGGCCTTGTTGGGCACCAGTGGGAAGAGAAGCCAACGGTTCTGCCAAGGCTGGACCCCCCCCCCAGAGTAAGGAAATGTCAGGGTGGGTATTCGAGAAAGAGGGTGGTTGAGGAGGGGGAACACCCTCATAAAAGCAGGGAGGATGTGATAGGGTGTCTATGAAAAAGAGAAAGGGTTACATTTGAAGTGTAAATATATCTAATAAAAAATATAAAGCAGTAAAAAAATAGAAATTAATTCTAGGGAAAAGAAGAATCATTGTGTTGGTCAAATATTTTGGCATATAACTGGATTAGTGAAATACTCAGTGCCTTGCACACTTCTAAAGAAATATAAAAGCTAATCTAGAAAATCTGAAAGAGGATGAAGGTAATTTCCTTTTTATAAGATCAATTAACAAAAGAGTAGTTCTCCGAGTAATCCGATTTCCATGTTGTTTCTTCATAAGCCTGCCAGAGACAGCCACATATGGTACTACAGCTCCTCTCATCCCAGAAGGAACAGCAGCCATGCAAGGGCTCAAAGGAAACACATAGTTCAGTCACTCAGACAGTACTCTAAGTAGAACTGTGGAGTAGCAACAAGTAAAAGAGTCTACTAAAATGTAAAATAGTATATGTTTTGCTAAGACTTTACCTTTCTGAGAAGATTCCATTCTGAAAAGAAGCAGTGTACATCCTTCTTTTATCCACAGGCATGACATCCACATAACCACCATGATTTCGAATCACCCCAGCATGTACTGCGGCTCTGCAGATACTAGACAGCTGAGCAAGTGAAGACAATCACTACCATTAGGAAGAAATCCCATGCTGACTTGCCTAGCTACCACTCTGTAGTATAGCCAGTGAGCAGCTATTGCATAATATTTCACACATAATGTGGTATTTGGGAAGTAATACATCAAACCAGTTCTTGCAAGTTTGAATGTAGAGGCTAAACATAGCTGGCATATGAAATCTCACCACCACCAATATTGGGAATACTTGCTCTGTCCCAGCAGAATTTTAAAACCAAAGTAATACAGACCAAATTAATTCCTTCCAATTCTTCAAGCACTATTTGTCACCATTCATAATTCTCAACTTTTGCTGGGAGATATTGGGACATGTGTGATGGAACAGTCACAATATAGAGGAAATGACCCTCCCTTCCCTACTTCCGATTTTACGTATAAGCAACTCAACCGTAGCTCTTCACATATCTAAGATATATTTGTCAGAATATAATAAATATTTTTTCCTGATGAAAATAATCTATGCACAGACATTTTACTATGCTGTGCTCACATACTCAGCTACAAAATTCAAGCTAAACAAGAATTCCATGAAGGGGAAGCTTTATTTAATGTCTCTGATCCAAATTTTCAATGTTTATAATTCCTGTCTTCCTTCCAAAGTCAAAAACCTTACTTTTGGACCATGAAAGTCTTCTCTCAATCCAAATATTGGCTTCCATCAAAATGTTCTATGGAAATGAATCAATAGCTGGTTATCAAGGACAGGAAGGACCTGGCTTGTTTCAGTAACCTACAATCCATTTTTCCTCCCAATAGTCTTTCCCCAACCTGTTGCAGGTGTCCGTTGGGTTCTTTTCTCAGTTCACAATAGGGATGAATTCATAAAATGTCTAAAGTTCACACTAGTGTGCATGTCTGTGCGCTGACCTCTGGGCATCAGTCAGGATTTATTAGCTCCTAGAGCCTGAAGGCTAGGATGTCTAATCCTTCTTCTGTTCTTTGCTCTCTTACGAAATGCAGAATGTCAAAGACTTCACGTCCTTCCTCTGAGGTGGAGGCACCTCACACAGCAGGTTAAATGCTTCATTGGTCACTGAATGCAAGATGCTCATAATAGACTAAATTAAAAGTAATTTTTGCACATTTCAGTATTATTCTTGTTTTATTGAAATAATGTAATCAGCATTCTCCCCTCAAGCCACCAGAAATGCTTCCATGTGATGATGATTAATCCTGTAGGTATTTTAGAGTGCTGTTTCGCTCTCAAGCATGCAGTCAACAGACATTCTCCCTGCATTCAGAGGTCAAGTTTCTTCCTACCCATACTTTAGAAGAATATATTATTGAAATGATGCATTTCATTTGTGAATATAGCAGAATTTTGAGCATAGTCTGAATTAGTATGCTCTGTAGTAAACTACAAAAAAGATGCCCATAGTAGCAGGAAACATAACATTCATTGAGCTCTACAAGCAGAAAGAGAGCAACTTGCAGGGGAAGAGAAGGCAACAGGAGGAAAGCTGGGTGATTCCTCCCTACCATTCCATACCAAATTTAACTGGAGAGACTACATATCTTATGGAGCTAAGAAGATTGGGAGGCTTAGTCTACAGCTCTGCAGTTACTGTGGGATAAGAATCTTCCAGCTCACTAAGCTCATATTATCTGCAGGTTTTAGATAGGGTCTTAAAATCATCTCAGGGTAGACGGTTAACTTCCCTTACAGGCAGAACAGTGGGGAAGGGATTTTGAAAGACTTCATCAGACATGACTAAAATGAGAAGTTATGGAACTTTAAGGAAAAACCTCTAAGGAGTGACTCCTTTTTGTGTTCTATCTCCTGACTCTGTGTTGCCTGGCAGACAAAAAACAGCAACTGAATCACCCAGCTGCTGCCTCCAAAGAACTTCACAATTAATCATCACAAACGTCACATTGCTTAGTAACAAAGTGAGGCCAAAGTGGAAAAAGAGTTGAAAGAAGGCTGGCATCTTAACTCACTATCCACCTCACAAAGCAAATAGTAACACTTGAGAAATAAAAGGCGTGACAATGACATAATTTTCAAAAAGATGTATTTTAGGTGTAAAAATCTGAACCCAAATGCATGGATGAGTGAATTCCTGAAGCAAACATGATGCCAGAAGCTTGGGATCAACATCAAAAGGGGAGCTGAACTGGGAAGGATTTGGTCCTTAACTGACTGATTAAAAAAAAGTAAGAGAAAAGTACATAATTCAGGTTTCCTTGTGGAATCAAACTTCTAGACTACTTCACCGACTTCATACATCACCATGAGACTTCCTATATTTGTTTTTGTAACTCCTTTAAAATCTGCAAAGCCTTCCAAATATCCGCTGCATGAAATCTGAATTCATCATCATGAAAATACAAAATCTCTATCTCTGTGGGATAGTCTATTCCTTTTTCCTCTCACTTGCTCTGCCTTCCTCCCTCCTATTAGCAGTAGTTTTTATGTTTACAGAACCCAGCAAAGCTGTCTCTGGTGCCTGCTGCATCTACACTCACCAACAGTTCACACTAGAACTGATATTCCTAAAACCCTCTAGTGATCAATACTCCAAAAGGCACCTGCAATGAGTGTATTCATTCTGAAGCCATTGCCACTAGAGATCCTGTTCTAACTACCCTGAAGTCCCACATTACAATGTGCTGGCAGTTAGTTCCCTTTCATATGTACAACAACAAACTACCTGTATGTGACCTTTTATTATGTGTCAAATGCCTCCTTGGCAATGAGCATATGAAAAAGAAAATATATATATATATATATATATATATATATATATATATATATATATCCAGTTCATATTTCAGACACAGAAGAACCAAAAGAAAGATTGGGGAGAAACAAACTGAATTTTTTTTCCTAAGAATGCCTCCAGGCCCTGTCCTTTAGGGTCTGATAAACAGGAAAGACATGCAGTAAAATAGTGAAAATAAATAATTATACAAGCATATTTTATGTAAATATTCATTTATAATTAGCTATTCTGAAAATATGTATAGCAGTTCAGAAACAATCCCATGACTATATAGGGCATATATGCAGACCTAAATAAGCACATATATTTAGATCCTCACAGATATTGGGAACTGCATAAGTTAGCATACTTACATCAGAATAAACTCTGGATCCAATTACACGAGCATAATGTGGATTTGCCTGCATACAGTTGCGAGGACAGTATACTCTGAAAAACAAACACATAAAGAAAGCTGGTATGTTCAGTGCTTCTTATACATGAAATCTATATAGAAATGAAGTCAGTATGCAGGGTCTACTTACCTTCATCTCTCCTACAAGAGATCTATGGCACGAGCCAGCACTTGGCACAGTGCTTCCTTTCACTTAAGTCCATGTTTTGTTGTTGTCGTTTGGGTTTTTGTTTATGTTTAGTCAGCAGACTTCAGGATTTAAAGCAGAAAAAAAGCATAAACAAAGCCCCGTGGAACTGCATTTGAAACTCAGTGTTGGCAGAATTTAATAAAGGCATGACTCGGCAAATCAGTGTGCCAGCCTGTCATTCACTATCTGCTTCATTCACAACTTAAGTGTCTTGTTCAGGGTCATGGTCTTAGTTTCATCTACAAACAGTTAATTTCCGGTTCACATCTTTGGCTGGAATGTCTTTATTTGCACTGTGAATGCCTGCTGCTTTCTCAACACTTCCTCTTACAACTAACAAATATCTCAATCTTATCTGGCACAAAATAAAATTTATCTCCTATCAAGTCCTGCTCTTCTGTGCACTTCCCATCACAACACAATGTAAATCCACTATTGCAGGAATCTTTTACAAAGCCTTTATAGTAAATAGGTTCCTCTTTATCTAGTGCCTTACATGCAACTGGACAGTAATTCTTACCACTTGCATTTAATGCAACCATGCTCAGGGTATCCCTCAATGAGCTTAAATCATGGTAAGTACAGATCGGCCATTGTGTTACTTACAGTAGCAACCTCCCTTTTGACTTTGCTTGAATTGATTCTCCTCCATCAATTTACATGTATTTAAACTAAAGATGGAAGTCCTAACATGCCATCGATCCCTTCTAATAATCCCAAAGGCTTTCTCCCTAATTGAAAATAAATGAGCAGATCCTTACAATATTTTCTTCATTTGGTAAATTTATACATGACTCTTCTACCTCATTTCCTTGTTCTGGTCAAGGTTAGTTATTCCTGCAACATACAAAATATGCTATGTGCTCATGCCTCAGGGCCTTTACATTTCTCTTCTCTGCATGGAATGCTCTTTCTTGTGATAGCCTGTTGACATTTAATATCTGATTGACTATGCTAATTTTTAAAAAGCTTCCAAAAGTTTGGTTTTAAGTTGAAACATCCAGTTCATAATAATGAAATACATTCTTAGAATTCAAGAAACTATCAATTAATATTTTTAAAAAACCATATTACTTCTTAATTGGTATTCTCTATGTGTGTCTGCTAGTGCCTCTGTGTATCTCTGTGTGTATAGTTCTTCCCCTCCACAACACACAAATAGTTTTACTTAAAACTGTAAAAACATTACTTTACATAGTATACATGACTCACCATTGTAACTATATGAAAATACCTTGAACATGATCACATCCATGAGTTTTCTAATAATATCAGTAATAATAATAATAAAAACAGTAATAATACCCTTACCAATTAAGATATATCCTCCTCAAGAAATTAGTTGTTACTTCAAAAACTTTTGTAACATCATATAACACTCAATACTATGTATACTTTGTTGAATACATAAGTCAAAACCATTTAAAGGTAAATGATAAATAATTTTTGGAGGGTGGATTATTATAAAGAACATGGCTGGAGATTCTGAAAGCTGAAATATGTCCCCACTGACTAGAAATGATCTCATTAAATGTAAAAACTAATGGGAGTTCGTCTTCCTCCTATGGCTATCAAACCAACTACCTTTCCCTAGGCTCATGCTGTGTGTATAAACTGTGTTCTTACCCCTAACTGTCTGCACCAACAGCTGCAACTTGATCCTCTTCCTTCTTGAACAAGTTCAAGTAAAGAAAGATGGAGCGAGGTGCTTGTTTATGCTGTTTGTACTATTATTCCATATGTTCCTGATAAGGGGTGATCTAATAGCCAGAACTTGACTCCCATTTGCTTGTAAGCTGTGAATAAAATTGCTCATCATTCATTTAGGCTTTCAAAAGGTATTTAAATTTTGAATTATTCACAGTGAGGCATATAAGGTTACATCAATATTGAAGAATAATAATTATATATTTAATATTTACTTCAAAGGTTATTGGGTTCCTTGAGGACATGAAAATTCTGTAAATTGTGCATCTTCCCATACTTTTTGAGGTAGTTCCTTTAAGGATACAGGATAACTGTATCTATGTTTAAGATAAGTTGTTCACACCACATCTGAAAGCTAGAGCCTCCCTATACACAGCAAAAGAAGAATCCTTTTCCTATCTAATTGGCATTATTTTAGGTTACCAGCTGCAATTAGATTCCTCTAATTTAGGAATCACATGTCAATGTTAAGTGTGAATCACATTGATTTCTGTTAGAAGAAATTGTTGTAGAATGAATGTTATAGACAGTCCCACATGCATCCTAACCCATATTTCTCTGGAGATAGGCAGGGCCTTTATTGAGTGAATTTGGCTAAATGAGGTCGGAAGAGATGAACTCTTGTCCACTTGGATTAGTGCCCCTGCAAAAAGGGTGGAAGGGAAAGAACTCTTCACATCATGTAAGGACAATTACAAGCTAGAAAGAGAGTCACATCAGTGATCAAGTCAGTGGCACCTTGATCTTGGACTTCAAATCTTCAGCACTATGACAAATAAATTCGTGATGATTATACTACCCAATGTGACATTTATTATAATAGATTATGTGAACTAGTACAACCCTGTGTGGCACATCTACATGTGATCACATGCATAAATTCTTATACCATGGAACAACCAACACTCAGAGAAGGTCCAGTAGAGGTTCTGGGGCACATGTTGTTACTCCCTCTAAGAAGCAAGACTAGATCATAAAAAATTTTAAACCTTAGAACCAGAATTTTATAAAAACGGGTATTACAGACCAAAGTGGTACACATTAAGTGACTATACAGATACATGTGCACATATGCAAATTGCTAAATTTATTACAAGGATAAGAAACTCTGAAAAGGGTTACCTGGGGCAATGTGAAGCAGGTTTATGAAATGGACAGAGCTGTTCGACTGTGGTTTCACATGTCACAGCTTGAACTGAAGAATGAAGGCAGAAAACAAGTGAATTCCTTTACAAAACATCCCATACAAAGTAAGAGATCAAGTTAAGAAAATAGTGCTAACCTGTTACTTTGGAGACTATGAAGGAATTAGCAGAACGATATTTGCTGAGGACAAAAAAAGAAATGTCAATCACTTTGGGCTTTATACAGTGTAACTCCTGGTACTGCTTAGGACTTTAAATCTTTAAAAACGTTTGTTAACTGTCTGGACAAATAGTTTAAGCACACATCATTTATTCACAGTAAATCTATAGACTCGTCCTTTTTTCACAGACAGTTTAAGTCTAAAGAATCAACATAAAAAATTGCAAAATGACAACTGTCTTAAATGTCTCAAAATGACAACTGTTATTTATTCAATTATTCCCTTTTGTTAAAAGGTCTACAGTAAATGAATAAACATCTTATTGTATGAATCATCCAGTCAAAAAATGGAAATAAGATTAGATGTACCACGATATATTATAATTTTTAACAGGATAGCAGAGACTAATTTTTTTTTAAAAATCATGTTATTGAGCTTTGTTTAATTTGCAAGTAATATTTCATCTTGTTTAGTATTAAAGATGTAAAACCTTAATAGTTATTTCTACCAGTTTCATATTCAGTGCTTAATATTCCTCATTTAAGTGATCCTACAAATTAAGATCTTTCTCTTCACAAAATGCAGAAACTAAAAATGTATCACATTTCATATTTCATTAGTACTTCTATGATAGTCAAAAATGAAGTTTAAGATAGACTGTCCCTTAGAATAACATTACCAGTTTAATAATGCTGCTTCAATAATGACTATAATTTATTAATCATGATTTATGCATTTTCCTAAGTGAATAAACTAATAAGTTGTACTAAGAAGAGACGTTGTCAATGAGTAAAACCACATAACTGTACACACAGAATGTCAGGACACCGATTTGAAAGGAGCATTCTAAAGTTTATTTTTTATAATTATGAATTCCATTTTTTGTTGTTTTTTCAAGACAGAGTCTCACCATGAGTCCTGACTGTCCTGACACTCACTGGCTGGCCTTTAACTCAGAGATATGCTTACTTCTGTCTCCCAAATGCTGGGATTAGGAAGTGCACCACTATACTCAGCAATGAATTCCAATTTCATCTGTTAAAGTTCATGCAATTTCACACTTACAAGGAATATATGTTCCAATCTCTAAGGAAAGTTTCTTCTGTGAAGTTCAATATTGTCTTTTACATAGAAAAAAATGACACTACTCAAAGACATTTCAAAAGGGTACACTGCTTTACTTTGAAGCACACATGAAAATGTTCCCTTTTAGAATGAGACACATCATACTAAATTTTTGAAACACTCAGAAAGTGAATCAAAGCTTTTCCTGTGTTTAAATTGCACTTAAATAAACAAGCAAAAATGATAAGAGTACATTGCATGCTTAATTCTTTAAAATCTTCTCTTACTTAGTAATCATATTTATTGTATTAGCCAAATTACCATTGCATGAAATAAAATATTTCATTGCATTAAATAACATGCAATAAATTAGCCTTCTTTAAGGTATTTTCTGTCATAGCTGAAAGATGTATTCCTTTACTTTAAAAGTTATATATAATTAAAAATATATTTTATACTTGTAAGAGTTTTGCCTATTTGCATATGTATTTATGTTCATCATGTGCTTGATTGGTGCCTGACAATTCCAAGAAGAGGTAGTTGGATTCCCTGCAACTGTAATTACTGACAGTTGTTCCCTTTAGTGTGAGTGCTGGGAGCCAAATTCTGGTCCTCTGGAAGAGTGAGGTGATTTTAACCAAGGAATCATCTCTTCAGCCTAGAGACTAACTATACATTTAATATACTTATTGAATCTCTTGAAAACTAAGAATTTTTTTTGAGGGGGGATTAAAAGGTTTATTTCGTTTACAGGTTATAGTCTATCGCAAAGGGAAAGAACTTAGAGGCAGACATTGAAACAGAGGTCATAATGAAGAAACACTGCTTCCTAGTTTGTTTCTCATGGATTGCTAGCATTTTATGCAACTCTGGACCACCTGCCTAGGGCTGGCACCACTCACAGTGGTCTAGATCCTCCCACATTGATTATTAATCAAGAAAATGCTCCCACAGACATCCCTCTAGGCCAGTTTGATGGAGATATCTTTTGAGTTAAAGTTGCCTCTAATTAGCATATGAAATATGGGGGAATGTGCTCCAACTATGCCAAATACATGCCTGAAAATAGCATTACATAAATTTGCACAGTAAAAAATTGTAAAGCATTAAAATAATCCCAAGCTGTTCCCCATTGGTTTTTCCTTCCACATTGCCACAGGGTTCTTCCATAACTGGAGCTGCCATCATTTCCATGTTAAAGCAATTAAATATGCGTGAGGAGGTCAGCATTCACATGCAGGCTCAGGACCAGTTTACCTACTGCTTCTACCTTAAGTCGATTGAGACAGGCTCTACTCCTACAGAAGTTGAAGTCAAGATCCTCCTCTGTTTTTACCATATATCTGTTCAGTAGCATGACCCATTGCATGCCTAAGAGTTTAACTTCAAAAATGCTAGTATCTTGCCACAGGACATCACATGATGTCATCCACCATGTGATACTTGAAACTAGCTTCACTTAGTCAAGAATTGCATTAAAGATATCTTCATTTCTTTTACCTCTTACTTTCCCCGGGAAACTAAGAATTTTATTAAGCTTCAAAACAAAAAGATCCCATCCTTGTATGTATGGAAACTAAGTTAAAATGAATTTTGAAAAATTAGAGAACTAATAAATTCTTCTACGATTGGGTCAAAAATATGTTAGCTCTGTACAATTTCATTTCATCCAAGAGAATAACTTGTTTGGATTCTTACCCAATTGTTTGAATGCCATTTCTGTTGGATTTGATGAAGTAATGCTTTCTCCCTTGTCGAGTGACATCTACCCACCCGCCTTCATTGTCAATTATCCCATAATGAATGGCAGCTCTGCAGATACTGGATTGCTTTCAGGGAAGGAAGAGATAGAAGATATTAAAGCTCTATATGAAGAAGCGAATGACTATAACCTTAACCTAAATAGACATTTCTGAGGAAAATATAATACAGTTGATATAAGTTGCAATTTCCACATTAAAAATAGATACTGTATGAAGAGCTTGCATCCTAGAATAATTTTCATTTCCACTTACCATTTCATAATGTACACTCCCAATGACTTTAGCTTTACTGTCCAAGCAGCCAGCAGGGCACTCATATCTAAGTGAAGGTCGTGAGAAAGAAACTTTAGTTTTCTGGACACCAGCACAGAATGCACACAGTTCTTTTAACTTGTCAGCGGACATTGAACTGACACCCACCTGTTGCAGGTGGTCCCTTTACACTGGTCTCGCAATCTTACTTCACAAGAAACAATCTGAGCTAAAAACAAAACAAACAAACAAAACCCAGATAGTTTTAATAATTCCAATAGTTCTAAAATGGGGTTTACATACTATTAAGATATGCTATTTTTTCTTTCCTTCTTCCTTTCTTCCTTTCCTTCTTTCTTTCTTACTTCCTTTCTTTCTTTTTGAGATAAGAGTTTCTGTATATAGCTTTGGCTGTTCTGGATCTCACTCTGTAGACCAGACTGGCCTGGAACCTGTCTCTGCCTCCCGGATACTAGGATTAAAAGAGGAATGTGCTGCCATTGCCAAGCTAAAACATATTCTGACACTATGAAAATGTGCAAATAAAGCTAGGAGAGTTATCATCCATGCAAAGTCTAAGCATCTGATATGTGATTAAGCTCTTACACATCTGCTGAGTGCTGATGACGTCATTTCTATTACTATCATCTGATCTTGTCCGAACATGAGTGTCATGGACCTGGGACTCCTGCCGTTCAATTTCATTTGTTTCTTCTTCTTGAGGGGTATAATACTGGTCCGACCCTTCTGCCAGAGGGAAAAGATTGAAAAATATGGATTTTACTTACATAAGCACAAATTATTATACAAATGCTTTTCTACACCTAAATAATTAAAACCTACAAATACAGTACTCTTTTCAGCACAGGTTTTGGCACAGGCAATAGTTGTGTATACCACACTGAAGTGAAATGCACATATTAGCCTTCAATCTGTGTGTGTGTGTGTGTGTGTGTGTGTGTGTGTGTGTGTGTGTGTGTGTAGTTGGACCTAGCTAATGTCTAATGGAATCATCTCTAATCTAGTTCTAGTATGGCATCAGTGTTTGATTTTCACAAAGACACATGAAACCAACCCTGTTCTCTAATAGCGCCAGGGCTTAGGAAATCTGTATCTCGACCCCCTCCTCCAACTGAAAATATCCCCTAAAGGGTGGGTAAGCCCTTGTTATTTTTTCAAGCATCAATTCCTATGGACTGGATTTTCTGACTTTTAAAATAAACTTCAAGATGCAAAGATTTCCACTTTAAATAGAGAATAGTTTCAAGGTTGGCACTAAACTCTCCCACCCTGGGTTGACCTATAACAAGAGCTTATTGCTGTCCTGCTGTAAAAAAAAAAGTGTATATTTTCATTTGTATTCTTAAACTCAGAACCTAGAAGAAAGGTGTGGACAAAGAGGAGTGTTGGTTTTAAGAGGGATACACCAATTACTGGTGAAGGGCAGAGAAGGTGCAGCTTTGAAGGTATATGTACAAAGACCATCACTGGAGGGCATACTGCAAAGTAGGCAAGGAAACCAAATAGGGACAGTTGATAGGGAGACAGAATGGGTACTTCTGGTCCACTTCTCACTTCCAAGGAGCACTCAGACATGAATACAAACAACACATGGCTTTTCATGAGTGTTGAGCAGGAAAGGAACATGCTTCCAGCCTTTCTAGTACACCTGATCTACATCAACCTCCATTTTGTCATCAAAATATAGGAAATATAAGGTAAAACATAGCCACATGGATGGCCAAGATCATGGCTTTACCCAAATCCTTGACATACAAATGATGTCTTCAGGCATCATTAACAGGGCATTTTATTCATATTACATGGTTCTGAGACAGGATTTAAGGTATTTCAGGCTGGCTGTGAACTGCAATAGAGCTGAGGATGAGCTCCTGATTTTACTCCTGATTCTCCTGCTTCCTTCTTCATAGTGCTGAGATTAAAGGCATGTCTGACTACCTGCTGCCGTTTGGGATTCAGTCCAGGCCTTCTTGCATGCTAGGCAAGCATTCTACCTCCTAAGTCCCATATTTTCATATTTAGACTTCAAATTTGTTTGACACCACCAATTTTATGTTAATGTGTTAAGTCTTTAAACATGACAGCTGAGGAGACATCTCACAGCAACACATTAAGATGCCTTTTAAGATATATACTATCTTTCTGGGGTAGAAATAGGTGTTAGAAGCAGTTGTTTAAAACTCTTGTTACTGTTCTGTAGGCACATGATCCCTGTCACAATGGATTCCTTATATGAATCTTTTAAAAACAAGTTGAAATAATTATTCATATTTAAAAATCACCTCTTTAAAGTGCTTGAACTGGTGCTCTGGTTCATCTGACAACTAATGTGGGTTTAGACTCCTTTTTAATTTCTTGGCACTGGGGATTCCACTCCAGGCCTCATGGACATGTGGCAAACCCTAGCCTTTTGCTACACACTGCAGGAACAAGCACAGTGCTATACAGAGCTGACACACAAAGGTTTCAAAGTGAAAATATACCCGTGGAACACTGACCTTTGTAGCACAAGTTTTCTCTACAGCCTCCTCCAAAACTGGGCGGGCAAGCAGAACAAGGCTTTCCATGTTTGTAAGGGGCATGACCCCACCAATTTCCCCTAAAGAGATGGTCCACTCCATTAAAGCATCGTCTTACAGCACTACTAAGACATGCAAACATCATTACATAATCCTTTCCTGAGTAATGACTTAGGCATCTTAAGATAGAGATTTCTGCATATATTTGGTATGGATTCCTTTTGGTTTAAGCTTAATTGCCTCGTTTTGTTGAAAATTTTCAAACTAACTTGACATGTTAATAAAAATTTAAAAATCAAACATATAAAAAACTGAATTCAGAATATGTACCTATCCTATGCATCTTAATAATTAAATCTGATTCTCAGAAAAGATGTGTGAAAATTTTAACATAAATCTTTCATGTTTTCTTCACATATGTAAAACATATATCTCAACTATGTGTAGCTGAAAACCTCTCATCAAAATCAGTAAATTTGGACACATAAATGGCAAAACAAATGAAGCTTAAACACAAAAAATGTTTATTTCTTTAGATTTCAATAGTCCTTTCCCTTTATGCATTGACTTAATCTACTATAATCACTGCAATGGAAGATAATGGAATTAAACCAATATGCTTTATGAATGTACCTTGAAAATTAGAAAAATCAGGATTACAAAATTATTTTCACAGTAAGAAAACTATCCATTAGAAATTATTGCCCTGTCTACTTACTTGGGAGAGTAATTGCACACCAAGTAGACAGCCTTGGGCCATATCTGCCCCCAGATGTTCATGTTGTGGCACAGATTGATGGCACAGCCTATTCTGCTACTTGTAGCCCACACCACCTGTGTTAGAGAAAAGAGAGGCTCAGGGAGGGCTAAGATGAAATGAGACAGTAGTGTATCAAAAGAAATGGATAAAACCAAACTAAAGAAGCCTAGAGAGATCATTCATGCTAGAATGAGATGTGCCCAACATCTGTCTTGTCTGTGATTTGGTTTGTGCTTCTTATGCAATTTATATAAAAAACAGACAAACAAACAAAAACCAAAAACAAAAAACAAAAAACCTTATAAGCAAAGAGCTCTCTCTGTAGTACAATGTCAGCATTTTCAAAATACAAACTACTAAATAATTCAAACTTACATCTTCATCTTATGCAATGGCCATTTCTATAAAAAAGCTTACTAACTAAAGCAACAGAAGTCTGTATAAGAAGTAAACCTGCAATGCTCAGAAATCCCCCCATTCTAGAAAGAGGGCAACAGTGACCTTTGTCTACTCAAACCTGTCTTCCCTTGTTTGACTTAGAGATTAGGAATCCATGCAATCCTAAACATGAATGTGAAATATAAAACATATCCATATATATTATAAATTCTACACATGTAAATAGTGAAAATCAATCATAAATTATATTATTGGCATCAAATTATTTCAAAGAGGGCAAATTGCTCCTTAACAATATTTATTGGGGCCATACTAAATTATTTTATGTGTAAAGTCATTAAAATAACCTTTTAAGGTAAGTGTTCAGATTTGTTTGATAGTGTTATTGCTTATAGAAATCTTTATTCCTATTCTAAAGGATTAATAATGCTCCACATTTTTAAGTAATCATATTAAATAAAAAAAGAAAAATAAAAACACATGCTTGTATGTTCTCTGGTAGTTACAGTAGCAAATTTGGAGGAAACAACTGTAGCTCACACAAAGCCTACCTGAGTGTAGTGTGTACAAACAGGGCCAGAGCATCTGAAAGGACAGTAAGGGTCGCACTCATGTTCATATGGGTAGCTAAAGTCTCTCACTTCATCATACCATGCTTGTACATGAAAGGTTGGGGGTCGGTATCTGTTAGAAGGAAAAAAAAAATCACAAGTAACAAGAAGAGTGGGAGAAAACATTTAAAACCAATGTAGATTAACAAGGCTTGACAGAAAACTCCTCTGTCTAAGCTACAAGTCTTGAGGACATAAATGATACAAAAAGAAGCTAGGAAATAGTTGACTCTTCTGGTAAGATATTTGAGTTTTCTTTGTTTTGTACTCTGCTCTTTTAATCCTAGGCAACCAGCATTAGGACACTGCCAGTGATGGACTAATCAACATTTCATTCATGACATTTGTGTTTCCAGAAATAAAAAGTTGTGCTTTCCACTACCTTCCCCAGTGCGCTCCCAAATTCTGTCCAATGGAGGGCAGCAAGCTTGTGGGTCCATGCTCCCACAAACACGTTTCAGCCCAGGATTCTGCAGATCTTTCCAGTTCCACATCCCATGTCTACAGGGTAAATAGAAATATAACACAGACATACAATGTTCACAACTGAACATTTCTTCAAATATGTATTTCTTGTTTTTCCCCTTCTTTCTTAAGTGAATGCATTGGTTTGGTTTTCCCTTATATATCACCTAGAATTTTTTCTCCACCATATTTCTAGTTAACTTTCCTGTCTACTCCTGTTCCTCTTCTAGTATCCCTAATTTTTTTGGAATTGCCAGAGTGATAAGAAATGAATTTACCTGACTTTTCTCCTTTAATGTAGCCAACAAAATCCCACAGGTATCTAGAGCAAGGTTTCCTTATAGAGCCTGTAGTATCTTCAGGACTTGATCCTGGTCTAAGCATCCTTTGGTGATTGGCCAGCCAGGAATTTATCCTTGGCTTTCTATCCTGCATTATCTAACATGTTCTCTATGTTACCTCTCCAACTCCCCCAGAAGTAAGCTCCACCTTCTATGATGCTTTCAAAGCTTTGTTACATTCTTTTGTTTGGCACTCTTACCATGCATAGCAATGTTTATTTTCATGTCTACCTCTCCCAAGACAGCATGGGTTGCCTGAGGTAGCTGTTTTATTGATGCCTATACCTTTGACCTATTTCCTGTGTTCATTATATAGATACAGACAAATAAGAATTTGTTGGATATATGAATAAATATTGATTCTGGCTACAATAAAGTATGTATATACTATCCTTATTTACAAAATTCAATGAAGATGACTGGCTCATTTAAAACTAATTTACAAAACATCAAAATACAAATTAATAACATAATGAAATTTTACAAGTTATGGATTTAGTATTCAAGGTTTTACTGATTCAAAACATGGCTGTGAATGAGCATAATATTAAAAAGACAAAACCATATATACATGAGTACATTGGCACTTTCAGAGCAGGACTCCATATGATAAGAGGACAGGAAAAGAGTCCCAAGTTTGGAACATTTGAACAATTTAAGGGATGGGGCTGTAGAAGAACAGACAGGACAAAATAACACGTAGATATGTACATATTTTAAAGTTGATTGGTGACTTAATTTAAGCAGTCAAAGAGAAGAAATGATGGAGTAATAATGTCACAAGGAGATAAGGGAAATAAGCATGTGTCTGTACCTGTTGGAGGAATTTCAGAAGATTGCAATATGCATATCAAGAGAATAGTAATAAGCATGCCAACAGACTATAACAACATGCAAAAGCAGTTCTAGGGAAAAATATGTCCTGAAGATATACATATTTGGTTAATTATGTAGAGATAAATAACATCTATATCAAAAAAAGGTTATAGAACAATGAGAGTAATGAAAAAAATCTAGGATTATTAAAATTGGAAGGAAGGTAAAGAATGATATAATATTCTTTTTAAGCCAAGAAAAATACCTCAGAAAGGGTAAAGGAAAACTAGTGGCAAATTCCACTATAGAGAACAGAAAGATTTCTGGAGTATATGGGTAATGATGTGAAGAGAGCAAGACAGGAGATTGGCTGAGTACTAATGGATGAGTAAAAGCAATTCCAGATCAGCAATGGAGAAATTTGCCCAGAGACGTTAGAAAGCAAGTGAAAAGCAAAACCACAAACATTGACTTTCCAGATAGTTTAGGGGTGAGATATTGGAGAAGCGAAGAAAGTGGGGGTCCAAGAAGCCATGCTTTCTTTTCTCTCCTTGATTTTAGAAACTGAAAACACCCTAATATGACCACAAACTGAAAGATCTCCTGAAGGAGACGGCCTACCTATCTACACACACACCCACACACACACAGGTGCACGTCCACATGTACATGCATGTACATACCCTCATATTTACAAAAGTACATGCACATATATTTACAAACACATATAGGTATGGAATTCTTTCTTGCTCATTCATATAATTTTTCATAATAAGTATTTCTTCCTGTTCAAGTGTGAATATAAAATATGGAAAATACTTTCACTATAAAAAATAAAAGTTTACATTAAATAACTATATTCTTGTTATAGTGTACAATTATTTATCTATCAAAGTACTGAAGCATCTCTACATTCAACTAAAAATTAAAGAGTGGTAAACAATAGTTGGTTATAACTAAAAATTTTTTATTTTTTATTTTAAAAACTTTTATTTTGGATTAATATCAAATATTCCAAATTACTAAAAACATCATAAGTATATGCTACCAACAAATATTAATCCGGTAAGAACTTTATTTACTGATATAATATGCTATTAATTATTTTCATTACTTGTTTAAGTTAAATAATACATTTTAACTTATTATACAAAATATCATTCAAGTGACTGTTATCTCTTCAACAAAAATTACACAAGAAATGTGAATTTGAGTTAAATCCCAGACGATAAGCAAAATGCTGTATCCATTTTTGCATCAGAAAATTGGAAAAATAATCAGGTTTCCAGGCAGTCACCTGGAAAGTAAAGTATCCTTAAGAAACAACAAACAAAAAAAGGTTTGTTGCCTACCTTGAAACACAAGATTGCAGCCTTTCCCACAGTGCTTTAAGTCACATTGCAAAACCACACTAATCCATAGCTTTACCAGTAGGCCAACCTCATGTTAAGGGACATACAAAAACAAGAGGAAAACCACAAATAGAACTTATACAGCTAAAAATTAAAATATCTAGAGACTATTGTGTTGATTTTTAAATGCTCATCTTCCACAAGGTATCGCAGTTTTGTCTCTCACTTTCAATCAGAGACTTACTGCTAACAAATGCAATGAGGCTCAGAGAATTCTGGGGCTAGGTTACAAAACAGAGCTTCTATTTGGCTCTCTTTTCAAATACATCTTGACTAACTTGAGCCAACACAGAATGCAGCCAACCACAGGGGAAAATTGGCGGGAAGGACATTGTGGAGAGACCACACAGAGGGATCAGCAGCTGTGAGATTTTTTGGCCCCAGCTTGAGAATGAAGAGAGTACAGACCCTCAGATGATGGTGGCCCAGGTCCAGTAGTAAAGGAAAGCCTCACCTCCACCACCCACTCTCAGGGACCACCCAGATGAGCCCACGGAAAAGGCCTGGAGACTCTACCAAAGGTCAGTTTCTTCTTGTTTTGCACTTGACTATAAACTCTGGCCTGTGAGATTTTTCCATAGAGACTGGAACTTTTGAAAGAGGATATATAACTTCTAAACTCACAAATTTGTGTTTTCCAAAAGAGTGTTTATATCTGTTATAGAGAAAGTGAAATAAAATTTAAAATATGCTCAAACTTTATGTTTAATTAACCTTCCTTAATTATAAAGTGTGTCAGATAAAATGCAAGATAACTCAGAAAGATGTCTTAAGGACTAAAATGTATTCATTCACTTACATGTACTTACAGATACACAGATATAACAACAATTAATGAAAAAGAGGCTGTGAATTTGAAAAGGAGCAAGGAGGAGAATGCGGAAGTGCTTGGAGATAGGGAAGAAAGGGGTGAAATAATCTAACTGTATTATAATCTCAAAAAGAGATTTTTTTTTTAAAAAAAAGCAACAACTATTTTTTTGCTTAACACGTTGAAAACAAGAGAAACAAGAAACAACAGAATCTATGTCTCATTTATAATACATGTATATATTTATATATATATATATATATATATATAAATATATTTATAAGGACTAAAGCAGAAAATCAAATAATTAAATTTAATTTTAAATCCCTATTCAATAACTATTAATTAATAATAATCTTATAGTGATCATTTATCAAATTTAATTATGCCTAAATGTCTAGATGAAGACCAACGATGTAAAATTTTTAAAATTTTCAGAATAAAGTCCTAAAAATCTAGCTGTCCTGGGATTATTACTAAAGCCTAATGACAGCATGGTTCACGTATATATAGTTTTTAGTACACATGTATTTGAGAACAAAGAATATTTCATACTTTAGACTGTCAATAACTCATACCCTTACTATTTAAATGGTTTGTAAATCAAATCAAGATTATTTAAGAGTCTTTTTTCTTCCTCTGAACTATTCACCCAGCGCTAATATGAGGTCATCCTACAGTAAAATTACCATTTTTTTATAAAATGGGTACATGAGGTATGTCAAAAGAAAACATGGTTATTTCCGAACTACATATATAACATACACCCACCTATGGGAAAGGGCTACAATGCATTCCTTCCAATTTGGGGATGCCTTCAGGTTGTAACTACTCTGCCTCATTTGTTCTGAAGGACTGCGTAGTAGGAGGGAACATTCAGAAGGCTCAGAGGCTGCAGAGAAAGCAACATTACCCTGAGGCAATGGATGTTTATTAAGGTTTCCTAGAAACTAAAGAGATGTGAATTGGACTTCGCTTAAAATCTACTTCTAAACGAAGCCTCCAGGATCATACAGAAAGTAGCAACATAACCATTTCAAACAATCTTCTTTTCTTTATCAAGTTTAATTTCTGAAATGGAAATTAATATTCAGATAAACTCAAGACAGTATTAGTAGTCTTCTTTTCCAGGAATACTATTTCAACATCACAGACATTAATGAGCCTGTCTTCACAGCCTAGAGCAGACACTAATCTGACACCATTCCTATATTTCTCTACAAAATTTGTACTTATTCCTCTCTTGCCTTGCAACTGTCAAGGCCTTTACAGCCAAACTTTCCTCTTTGCTGGCCCTCTACAGCTTCCACTACCACACTTTGAAGGCCTTCTTGTTAAAATGCAAATTATGACTCAATTGTACTGGATGGAAGTTATGCCCAATACCTGGAGCCAAGACCAGTAAGAACACAGAACAGCTAGGTCCACATTTGTACAGTCACCTTTCTTGGATACTAAATTTATTAGTCTCTTTTCAACAGGACTGTTACCCCTTCTTCTAAGTTACTCGGAGATTCTCCAAAGGAGTGTCCACTCCAACACCCTTTCAATCTGTTTAAACACACAATTTAATAGTTGTTATATTTTCTTCTTGCTCTGTCTCCATTGTTTGAATCTTAATTCCCAAATGAGAATTTTAAAAGCAGAAATCTGTTACATAATCTTGTGAGATTTCTGTGACTCCTAATAAATTATTTGCCCCAGAGGAGATCTAATTGTCCAAGTGTGCTTGTTCTCTGCTTCTCATCTCACCAGATCCCCAACGGTGGGCAAGACATACTTGGGTGACTTAGGTGCAAGTGGTAGAGTAACCATAACACACCTGTGTTACACACACACACATACACACACACACACACACACACACACACACACAATAAATAAATAAACAAAAAACCAAAAAACAACAAAAAACCCCAAAACTCTGAAACCTTGAATTCTTTTTGTGAGTACTATTACCTTTTAATAGACTTTCTGATAATCCGAAGACTACATTGTCTTCATTACATTACTTACTGATGTGTTATTAAGATGGGAGTACTATGGACTGGGGATGTAGCTTGACCACCCAGTCTAGTTGAATCTGTGAGTTCAAGGAACAGTGATACTTTGTCTCAAAAATAAGATGCTTAGTGATGAAGACTCCCAACCTCCATGTGCACACATGCAAAGGTGTGCGTGTGCACGTGCGTGCGTGCGCGCGTGCATGTGTGTGTGTGTATGTGTGTATGTGTGTAATCACAAATGTATTATTTTGTGACATCTTGATTGGTGGATATGGGATCAATTTGTGACAATGAATTTCTTCATTAGCTACATTCATAGCCCAATAAATTTTAAAAATGAATTTCATTAGCTATATTTATATCCCAACGAGTTTTAGAAAATCAAACCTAGAAAAATACATGATGTAAAAATTCTCACAATAAATCACATTATTTATTTACATAATGTATTAGCTCTTTTGCTCATCACTGGGACCAAAATACTTGTCAGAAACAATGTCAAAAAGGACACATTTATTTTGGATCAGGTTTCTGAGAATTATAGTCTACCACAAATAGGAAGGTATGGTAGAGCATCTGTCCTGTGTCAGAGTGACCAGAAAAGCAGTAGCTTGTTACTTGGTAGCCACTAGAAAGGAGTGAGGCAGATGGGAACCTGAAGTAGGCATGACCATCAAGTCCCATCCTTAATGGCTTCTGCCAGCTGGCCTCCATGGGACAAAGCTCCTCTAACCTCCCAGAACAGCATCATTAACTGACGTCCAGGTGTTAAAGCGATGAGATTAGGGGTGGCACGTCACACTCAACCTGAATAAATAGCAATAACTTAGGTTTCTAAAGCTGAAGGGAAAGCTAATTGTTTCTATTTACTATGCCTAGGGTTTTTTAAAGATTAAAAATGAAAATCTCCTCCTGGGTTGAATTAGTTTTAAAAAATCTTACATAAACAAAGAAACTGAAACCACAATATACTCCAAAACTTCTATTAAATCAAAGACTGCTATTATAAACACACAAATCCGAGTTTACGTGCTTTCAACACAACTGATGTATTGTACTCTTTGATTCTCTCCACTGATATTTACTTATTTACATCCTATGCTGTCTATATTAATAATTATTCCATAAAGGTGAAAAATTTGTATCTTTCAGTGAGAGATACATAAACTCTATACTCTCAGTTTCTCTTAATTGCTAGAAGAATTAAAATCAGTTTGATAAAAATATTTTCTATGAGACTTTTAAAGACTACTGAGGAATAATTTTCCCTGAATATTTAAAATATAAATGATGATACTAAACAAGGACTATGATGGTTTATATGTATGAGTATGTATATGCATATATATACACAAATAAATACATATGAATATGTATCTATATGGTATGTATATAATGGCTTTCAAGTATTTCTGATTATCGTGTGTGTGTGCGTGTGCGCATGCATGTGCGTGTGTGTGTGTGTGTGTGTTTACATATTCTCTGTTTCAAGTCATATCTTTGTCTCCAGTGTCCTCATAAACTCTAGGCACTGTGAAACAGAGCTTACAGTAATGGAAATCCCACTTACACTCAACCTCACAAAGACCCCTAGCATAGAAGAACCATAGACACTGTTTCACAATGTTCCTTCATCAGACCCTCTTCATTTTCCTCTGATCTGAGCTCCAGAACTCACTGGAGAAACCAATAGCATTCACACAAATATAATCTCTTTTCTTCAACAACTGAATCCAATGTTTTTCACACACGTGGCCTCAGATTTGCTGCTGAAATTAGTGGAATCATGTTGTGGAAGCTATACCTTCTCTATATTATGTAAGATCCTTCATTATTTTAACACATTTTCTCCTAAACTGAAGAGCAAAAGTGTTCTGATCTTACCCATAAGTTGCTTTCTCACTTCTCTGATCTCCCCAGTGTCATCTCAGAAAGTCAGAGTGATGTCACCACCTGCTCCCCTCACCTTTTTCTATTTCTTCAGTAGCGTTTCTGTGCACAAATCAATGATTAACATTCTTTTAATGAAGGTTACCAAGGACTCCCACACTGATGAAACCACTGCTCATCATCATATGAACTTTTTAACAACACTGAAAAACTGTTGAACTCTTTATCTCTCCTCCTGCCTTACAAGAAACCTGTCTATGTCATCTGCTCCTCCAACTGTGCCGAGTCCTTGCACTGTTTCTTTGTTGCCCTTTCCTTTTAGTTTAACACCAAATACCATAATTTGGGCCAATCCAAAGCATTCAATCTTTAGTCCATAACAATTTTTTCTTTCATTCAGGCAGTTCCACCTCAGCTAGTATAACTCCTGACAATATCTACAAACCCCCTATTATTATTACCTCAAACCCCACCTCTTCACTGAACATTAAATGTAATTAAGGATGGTGTGTCCCTTCAAGCTCAGTCTTCGCCAGAATAACCCTGTGATGTCATCTTCACTTTGCTCTATTTCTCCTTCTGCCACAGGAGAAATAAGTCTAAGTCAGGGATTCTCAATTAGTGTGACCCTTTAACCCAGTTCTCATCCTGACTTTACTGAGTGAATGCTCATGAACCATAACTTTATGCTGCAGACTGGATACCATGAATCCTACTGATATTGTTTAACCACAGTTTAATAAATTCATGTGGATATCTACACACTCTCCAACACTAAACTCTAGTTTCCCCTAACAAAAACCGTTCTCGAAGAACACATAGTCACTTGCCACATGCAAAGCATAACAGTACTGCTTCAAAAATAAGCTTATATAATCCACCCATGATAGCACAGTGATGACAGGGGAAGACATTGGTCCCTATGCTGTTCTGAATACCATGTTACAGTTTTCATCTTCCTTATGAAGGAAATTTCCTTATAGAGGAAATATGAGTCAAAACTTGGTTTGGAAAGAGGAGCTCAGAGTAGGTAGGAAACAACTAGCTATTCTGTCCTGGGAAAGGAAGAGGTAGAATGTGGATTCTGCCTTCTTTAATCTCCAAGGATTGTATCGAATGCCATATAACCAGCATTCTGCAACTTTCATAACATTCTAAAAGTTCCTGGAAGTTTGTAGGATGAATAATGATTTCCATTCTTATATAATCTAGAGTGAAAACTGCCACTAATCTTCAAAATTCTGTATCCCGACTTGGATACACAGGCCTTTCACAAGGAGAGGGAATTCTGTCTCCTGGCTGCCTGCTAGCCAGGTCAACACTATGTATCTTAAAGAAAGGCTTCTTTGAATTTTTCAGGATGCATGAGCTAAAAAGAGGTAATATTTATATAGCCACCATTTCTCACCACCTTCATACTGTCACCCACTCCTGGTCACTATCAACTTGACAACTGTTAAAACACCATTGTATTGCTGTAGTCAACTGAGTTTCAACCACTTAAAGCCTAAACCAGTTATGCTTGGAACAATCCTGAAATCAAGCTTTCTACTACTCAAGTGCTCAAATTTTGTAATATATATATATATATATATATATATATATATATATATATATTTTAAAAGAAACCTATATTGTCCCTCCCAATTAAATCTCAGTCTTCATTTTCTCTTCCACTTCCCATGTTCACTCTCAGCCATGGCAAACAGCATGGTGAGTCTAGATAGTCAAGGGGGAAAGCTTGCATTTGCTGCTGAGCCCTTGGTGTTGCCTCATATAAAGGACCATCCCAAGGTATGCTGAATGGAGGAACAAAGCCCCAGAACATTCCCCAGCCCTTTATACCCTTTCTCTCTATGCTTATATAGTCAGCCTCTGTTTCATCTCCTGAACTTGAGCAAGTTAAACCATGAATACAAACTTCAGTAAAGCTGGCTTTTTGTGTTATTTCTTCCTCCAGTATTGCCATGATAGTGGCAAAAACTTCCAAAGAGAAAAGCACATTAATTTTAAAGTGCAGATATTTTTACAAAAAATAAATCCTATGAATTTAGGTTTTGTAGTTAAAAATACTTTTAAAAAGATAACTTTGTTTCTAAGCAATACTATTAAAGAAAATTGAAAGACTATTAGAAATTAAGCTATCCTGTATATTATTTTAATTTCTCTTTCATGCCTCTTCTCCACAATTGTCTCAGATATTATTACTTATTATTTCTGTTATGCCTTCATTTAACACATGTATTCAGAACTGAAGTCTAGAAAAGAAATGACATGCATATATTTCGCTGAAACTTAAGTATTATAAATAGGGTACAATAAGGTATTTTAGAATGGGGTAGAGGAGTGGGTCCACTAGAAAACTCTTTGGAAGAAGGATGACATTTGAGCTCAGTTTTGAGGGATAAACAGGAGTCTGATAAGAAGAGGTGGAACACAGGCATGTAAACATGGAAGATACTCAATTGATTAAGAAGCTACAGAAGCATGTCCTGCATTCAAAACAGCAAGTGCATCAAGATAGCTGAGGTCCATGGTGCAGATTACAGGTGCTTCCTTGCCTGAGTTAATACTAGAGCCTTTAACTTCTTAACCAAGGAGAAGTTAATAGAACTTTTGTTCAACTGAATCACCCATACAGACAAACTGAAGGAAAGGTCAGCTTTACTAATGGTGAAGAGGATGCACTAGACTATAAAACACAAATGAATTAGTGTAGTCTGCTAAATGGGAAGGTGTGATGCCAATGCAGATTTGAGTAGAGAAACAAAGTTGTGAACAAAATAGAAGAGGTGGGGTCAACAACATCTGTGACGTAGATGCTGGAACTGGATTAGCAGATGCACACTCATGTGTGTGGTAGGGAAATCAGATGTGTGGACTTAAATACAGTTATTTGTCTGTTTCTTGGAGAGGACTGAACAGACATTATAAGGCCCTTGGCTTTCGTTTGAAGTTATTGTAGAATGTGTCTACATGGAGGCCACCCCATGCATACTAGGAAATACACGAAGACAGTAAAGACAGAGCCATGTAAGCCTGAAAACATTTCAATTGAATTGATAAAGCAAAAATCAGAGAAACTATTTTTCAATGTTGAAAAAAAGAATGATATAGATGATCACACAACACTTCAGAGTCATAAATCCATAGGAAGGCAGGCTTGAAAAAAGAGTTACTTCAGTGTCACCTCTGGGCTTTGTATTTTTCCACCAGTTTTACCACTGAATAGCCTGGGCCCGGTAGGGTAGCAGACTATCAGAGTTCACATTCCAGTAAATAACAGAGGCAAGATTTAAGCCTGCTGCTGTACATATATCAAAAGCCGGTGTTTATACTTGGTAATCTCTTGTCTCTTCATTTGATGCCCTAAGGCTCATTTCTTAACTAATGCTGAAACAAACTCTCCCTGGGGTTTCCAGTTTCCATCATCATGTCTGTGGTTCCAGATTCTTCCCCAGCTCTAGGCTTGTACCTATCTAGTCTGATTCTCCCAAAGCAGACTAACTGTGTCTGGCATCTGCATTTGTCTACTTTCCACTTCTTACCCACAACTTCTTCTCTTACCTTTAATGGTGTTGATCATCTTTGTGAAACAGGACACACCTCACAAGTAGTCTGGAAGAGCTCTCACAAAAAGGAGAATTTCAATACCCTCAGATCAAAGAATTTTGTGCCCCAGGTATGTGAGGATTTTAAGTATATCTATTTATTTTTCTCCATCAGACTATAAGCTCTTCAAGAAAAGGTCTGGTTTTCAATAGATTTAAATCTGCACACTAAGTGATGGTAAAGATAGGAATGAGGATATGACATTAAATAAGTCAGTGTGTGGCTTGGCTGTTGTAGGACTATAATAAAAACCAATTACAAATATGGAGATTAGTTGTTTCAACAATTAAGCTGAAAAGGCATATAGACCGTAAGAGGACATTAAAAGTTACACAGAAAATGGCTCTTTGTCCAACTTTGATTTAAGCTCTATCCTTTTGAAAATAAAATATTTAAAATAAAAGCATTTTAAATAATTGAGCTCACAACAGTCTAAAAGTGTCAGTTTTTCCTTTTTATGAACATCATAAAATCAGTAATAGTCAGAATAATTATTTTTAAATAACCTCTCACAGTATGTATTCTAAAATTAATGTCTCCTACTATTATAGTGGGGCACAGAGATTTGCAGGCCTGGTTAAACTCAGCACATAGTTCCAATGTTAATAATATCTAAGGGCAACACAACATAAACCCTGGCTGGTTTCTGAATCTACATTTTATGGATAGGAAGAAACCAATGAATCAAAATGAAAATCAAAGAAACATCCCAGACTAGGCATTATACGTACTCTGCAGTTATTGTTGGTTTGTTTGTTTTTGCAAGTAGACATGAGAATCATGAAACTTATTTTTCATGATCTGATTATTAAGTCCCACACAGTGACCAATCACAATCTCTTATGTAGGATTGAGCCAAGTTCTTTTTTTATTGTAAATAAAAAGCCAATGGAGAAGCTGGGGCAATGGTTCAATCTACAAAATACTTACCACATAAACACTAGGATCTAGGTTTTGGTCCTTAGCCCTGTCATAAGTGAAGCACTCTCCTAATCCAGGAAGGTGGTGTAAATTGATAAAGGTAACACTGCAGAAGCATAGACAAGAGGAACTATGGCTCTCATTGGCCACCTACTCTTGCTGGTTCAGGGAATCCCAAATTCAGTGAGAGACCCTGTCTCAAAAAAATAAGGTTGCGGGTGATAGAGGAAGAAATCTATTTCCAACTAGTGACTTGAACATGCATGTACATACATGTGCTTATGCACCTACAAACACAGCATGTGCACACACATATGAACATTTACAAACACATACACCACATACACACAAGCATACATGCATACATGAATCCACTTAAGACTAAGCCTATCATCAAATAAGCTTAGAGAGGATCCATAAGTTGCTTTTATTGAAGGCTCACTACTAAAGGAACTTAGAGAGTTTTTTCCCTTAAGCACTCCAAAAGAAACATATTCATTTTGTATTCAATATTGTGATATCACATCCTGCATGGAATTTTGAGAACTGAACAATATTTTTAGACACCATGTATAAATAGTGCTAGGAAGTCTAAAAATCCATGACATATTTCATAATGATATATTGTCACCTTGTAATATTTATCTTAAAGAATCAAACCGCAGGCTATTTCAGTTAATCACTACAACCCTTCCTGGGATAGCCTTAAGGAGCATGCATCAGAGAAACATTAGTAAGTGGCCATTCACACAGTCAGTGAGTGATGGCACCAGGATTTCTACCTGCTACATGAGCCCAAAAATCTCAGGTTCTGATGAGGTATCTTGAATGCAACCTTTCTTTAGCATAAAATAATTTTCAAATAAAAGTTAAAATAATGTATTGTACTATTTTGTAAAAGGCAATGAAAAGTTAGAACTTTCATGTTTCTATTGATTTATCTAAAGGAATAACCAGCAGAACTAATGTAAATAAAGGGTGAAAAGGGACAATGGGAACACACTAAAACTACTTACATCACACAACCTGTCTAAGGTATGCCTTTGAATGTGCTCATTAAATAAGCTTTGCTGTCACTGAAGTATTGGCTATCTGGCTTTGCTAGCACAATGCATTCTGAGTTCATGGTAATAATATAATACAGTTTGAAAGTTTGTCTAAATATGTAAGGCATGCAAATAATTTTAAAGAACTAATTTTGTGTCCCAAACCTGTTGATTTATATGAAGTAATTAATGACAAAATGATTCTTTAAAATTTGATTTTTTTGTCTAGGGTTATATTTATACTTTGAAGCCCACAAACAATAAGTTGGTTAAAGCAGTTGAACATAAAACAAATATAAAGTGATTTTCATTTTGCAAGAAACAAAAGTCTACTTGTGTGCCAACAATTCAGAACTCTTCACTAAGTCTCAGTCTGAGTTGTGTAGATCCACTATTTACAGGAAGGTTCTATGGGACCCTGGAGCATAATCTTTCTACTAAGTAGATTAAATGCCAAGCCTGAGGATCAAAGTTTGATGACCTGAGTTCATGAGCTGAAAGAGAGAACTGACTGCTGAAAGTGGGTCTCTGATTGCCACCTCTTCATCATGGCATGTGACCCCTATACAAAAGAATTAAATGTAAAAAGAAACATTTAAAGTCCATACAGCAGCTATTTAGGAGTGGGATGACCTTCCTTCTGATCAGAGCAGAGTTTAGAATATTTAGGAATAGTGAATCTGAAGGTACACTGAAGTTGAAAGAGCTCTTAGCAACAGAAACAGGAACAGAAAAGTGTCCAGATAAAAATATACTTGAAGAAAACATTAAAAATTAAAGCAGAATGAGTGGGAAAAAAATTAAAGAACACCATGAAGGAATTTACCTAGGTTGCTCTATGCACCAAGAACATTTCTTTGATATACACCACGTGAACAATGTCTTACCATATACTCCATATTAGAAGCTGCTGGGTACACCTGACTTCTCAGTTTATTATGGAGATCCAAGATGCTCTGCATGTCATTATCTGTGATGGCTCTTTTCCCTCTTTGTTTAGCTGTCCACCATTCATCATCCTCATCCATGTACTTTTCCAAAAGTTTCTCCAACAAAGTGGCATTAGGAACCACCATAGCTGGAACTGCTCTAGCCACGAATAGCAGTGCGGTCATTCTGAGCCACTCCTGTGCCTTACACATCATAATGAATAGCCTCGGGGCTTACCCGGGAAAATCTCCAAGACAGGCTCTTCCACTCCTTTTGGCTATAAGACATGTCATACGATTCAGATGAAATTATTTTATGATAGCAAACTCCAACACGTAAGCACTCCGATTCTGAACATCTCTCCATTTTTATCTCTCCATTATCCCATAAATTTCACACTGCACCTTTGGCACTAAATATTTTTCCAAGCTACCCACTAAGCCAAAAGTTGAGGGCAAAAGTAGCTACGGAAGCTCAAAGCTTGAGAATAATTTCTGAATTACAAGGTTTTAAATGACATATCCTGCAATGAGTACTAGTTATAGTGTTTTATTTTTGTCTAGAGGTTGATATTCTCTGTAGTAACTTTAAAGGTTTTTGTTGTTGTTGTTTGCTTTGTTTTATTTTATTTTTAAGGCACAATATCTCAGCATTTCATCTCTGGTTCAAAGCTATTCATAACACTATTAATACCCATGTTCCTGGGTACCTGGAAAAGGCCCTGTGATTCACTGCAAATAAATGGCTTAGGTCCCTGGAGCAATTTTTTTTTTCACCGATGCACAGAGGGAGAATTCAATCATATTCCCATATTCCGGCAAAGTTTGACATATACCCTGCCAAGAGTGCTCCAGAAGAACTTCAGAGCATGTCCCTCACACAAAACAGGAGCCCACGGTTCACTGCGCCCTGCAGGGAGGGAGCCCCCAGGACAAGGTGAAACCAAGGATTGCTCTGCAATCCGTCTACCCTGTCTCTCCCAGACCTTTCTCTACAAGTCAGCGTTTTTCCTAGATCCTGTTTCCAAATGGGGAACCAGGAAAACCTGGCAGCTGGACTGGTCTAGATGCGGCTTGTGCATCAGTCACCCTTACCTCTCCAGTGTGATGTTACCCCCGAGAGCAGAGCCTAGCAGGACGGCTTGTCTCTGCAGCTGCTCGCAGCCTGGACTCTGCTCTTCACAGAGTCGACGAAGGCGAAGGGCCGGCCACCACTGGAGTCTCAGTGAGGAGCTGACCCCTGGGGACCTAAGTCCCTACCTCCGCGACTCCTTGAAAACCTGAGAGGGGCAACGAGGCACGGGCTCCAAAGTTAGCCGTGTGGCCCCGGAAAGAAGCTCGCAGAGTGGGCTCCTCTGTGTTCCAGAGCTGGAGGATGAGGTGGAACAAAGGAAAGCTCCGCAGGACCTAGTGCTTCAGCTGGGTGCTATCTCAGCGTGCAGAGACCTGGTGCCAGGCACTTCCGCCGCCCCTCAGCGCTCGCGGGCATTTATTGAGGTCCCTGAGCAGGCACGTGATGCCCGAACTCTCCTTGCCCACCCCCCACCTCCACCTCCACCTCCACCTCCACCCAGTCCTGGCCGGTGGCCCACAGGAGTCGACTTGCTTTCGTGGGCGTGAGCTGTGACTCTGTGAGTGGGGGCGGGCAAGGTCTGGGCCTTGCCCAGGAAGAGAGCCCCTAACTTCTCCCGCCTCTCTCAGATCAGGCACCCTCCCTCTAGTTCTCTGTTGGGATGTTAAAATTCCTTACAAGTCTGGCTGCAAAGGAGCTAGCTCCAGAAGTGAGGTAGGTGGGCATGGAGGTAGGCTCAGAATTTCCAGACTTGTACACACAAAAGAAAATCTACGGAGTGGGATGAAGAGAAATTTTCTCTAAAGGTCCCCATTGGTCTCTAGTTTCTAGAAGGGAGAAGTCTCTTTTTGGCCTTAATGAGGACCAGATGGAAAAAGAGTTTCAGAAGAAGATTGAAGCGGATATTGTCTGACAGTTAAGACCTGTAATTCTAGTCATAAAACATGCAGCATTGGCTTCTCAAAAGGGATCGCTGGCACTTGGCATTTGTGAAAATGAGAAAAGAGTCCTGTAAACAACATATCATTGATAGACTGTCAAGATCTCAAATCTCAGTCCCAGGACAGATACCTGTGTTGCATCCCAGAGTAGGAATTTACTAATTTTAAATTCAAAAAGTATTGCTCTACTGAGTGTGGTGCAGCTTGTACAAGCACACTTTGTTTTGAAGTGGATTATCTAATTTCCCTGTCTTTGCTCCTTTGAGAGTTCTCATCTCAAATTTCTGTCTCTATACCTGAAATGTTTCACAAGACCAAATAAAAACACTGGTAGAAATTCTCAGTTTGTTCCAACCTGCCTCTTCCTATTATCCAGCTGCTCTTCTGTAGTCAGGCCCAGAGGTCTCTGGAGACAAGAGTCCTTGCTGCCTGAAACAGCAAAGAATGGGAAACAGAACTATCAGAAAGAGGAAGTTGTTGACCACACCAAACCTTCTCAGGTGTAGATTCACAAGTTTTATCTTCAGCATCGTACACACAGAATGGCTGCAAATTCATAGTTTTGGAATATTAATTCATAATTCTTGTCCCTGGCATTACGGAAACAGGCCTTTTGCATCCAAAACAGGCGAGTTTGTGGTAAAGGACAGGTGATATTACTAAAGATGGAGATCATGTTTACACTGAACACTTTATGTGTCATTGAAAATCATAGAATTGAATTAAAACTGTTAAAAGTAATTGTATATATTTGAAATATTTGCAAATGAGTGTAAATAAAAATGGTTAAGAAATTTGGCAAAACAATTATCGTATTTTAATATAAGAATGATTTAAATATTCATCATATTAAACATTGATCTTCAAGAATCTTGCATTTCCAATTCACTAAATAAACTTTTATGATACAGTTCATATTTTTATTTATTATTGCAAAGTCCATATGTCAACAGAAGAAAACATCTTATCCACATAAAATGCATGTCAAAATGGTATTTTGGTTTATGGCTGAAGCGGTCCCTCATAAAGCCATGGTAGATTGTAACATTTCTACTCTATTGTGGCAGACATTGTTGTGCACTTGGTCAACACAGGGTCTCCCACTTCTTTATTCCATCCAGGTCTGTAGCCTCTGGTTTTACAAGGGGTGTCCCATCAGCAGTAACCTTAGGAAGAGACTGTTGCTCATTCTAAGAAAGTCTTCAAAATGGATTCCTGGAGAGTGATTATTGTAGTAAGAGAAAGTTCACGCAACCCTTGTTCATACTTCTAGAGGAGCAGGGATGTATTTAGAGGTGAGGAAATGGGTTGCAATGGTTTTCTTTTGTGATCAAACAAAAATATATCTTTAAGTGCTAATCTGTAAGATTTGAAAAATACAAAGAAGGGACAGACTAAAGGAATGAGCTCTTTATCTGTTGAACAAAATAGTCTCTGTCCCTCTCTGCTCCTGACCATTCACTTCATCTTCTTGTTATGTGAAATAAGAAATGCATGTTTAAGCCACACTGGCTTGGCTTGAGTATTAGCTACTTGTAGCCTAACACACTGCAATTCATGTTTCTGCAAAGATGAATCTCTTTTGCTAGTGTTATATTCCCCATGCTGTAATTATCCTTGTACGTGGAGAGTAAGGAATTACCTTAAAATGTATGCAAGCCTACTTCTGAATTTCTAAGTGCATATATGTTGAAGAGGTGCCAGTTACTCCATAGTGCCATAACCTCATGTATAATCTATCAAGTCTTTTCTCTGGGATGTATTATGATACATTTCTTGTGTTTAGTACTTTAATAAATAGAACTTGTATGGATGTATCTATTTATTTTAAAGACTTATTTATTTTCCTCTTCTGTGTACATGTCAGTGCCTGCATATATGTGTACATGTACATTACATGATGCCTGGTACGCAAGGAAGCCTTTGATGTACGTATGGTGTAAGTGCCTGCATGCTGTTTGTGTGTGTGTGTGTGTGTGTGTGTGTGTGTGTGTGTGTGTGTCTGTCTGTCTGTCTGTCTGTCTGTCTGTCTGTGATACCTTGTCCCCAGGGAAACCAGAGAGGACAACAAATGCTCTGCAGCAGGAATTACAGGTAAGCCACCAAGTCAGGGTTGAGAGCCAAACCCAGATTCTCTCCAATAGCAGCACCTGTTCTTAATCCCTGAACCATTTGACCAGTCCTGGACCCTGCAGGAGAAATACTTGCCTATCCCAAAGTCATAAAGAAAACACTGCTATGTTATGTTTTAACTGTATTGCTAGTCATTTTTGAATCATGTCTATGTTCCAGATGGGGTGGATTTGTACTCTCATGTGAAGAAGACACTTCATATAGACTAATCGGACAGTATAAAGCTTAAATTTCAAAACTAAGATAGAGAAATAAATTCCATTGTAGAAGCTATGATACTTCGGTTGGGTTAGTAGAGAATGCAACTGTTCAGACCCACATTCACGTTATAAGTTGGTAACTCTTTTAGTGTGTCCTGGGGTCTAGGAAAGAAAAATAGCCTGTTTTTAGATTTTAATGAGACACATTGTTATTTTTCAATTTGGGTGCTCCTCATTCACTACCTTCAGGAGTTAGTTCCACTTTAAGATAGCTTTGCTCGCAGCTAGGCCACTCTATACATTTATAAAGTATTCAGTAATTTCCTCATGCTTCTCTGTCTTTTCTGCTACTCTAATCTACCTAGGAAATCTGAAACATTCAGTCTGATGATCTAATACAAACCACCCCCTGCCACAGGTCTACACGGTTCAGCCATCCCTTCTGCCACTTTCCTGCCCTCTTCCAGTTTCTCAAGTGAGAGCTACTTGTATACTTGCCCCACTTCCCAATAATGGTATAATTTTTTATAGAGTTAAATACACAGATGAATGGGACTTTTGGAAATACAAAAAATGATCTTGGGAAAGTATGTTTGTGACTTGATTTTTTCCTATTGCCTCAACAAAATGCCATATAGAAGCAAGGAGAAAGGGTTTGTTTGGGTTTACAATATAGGGCACATACAGTCTTTAATTGCAGGATATATGGCTGAAGAATAGTTTAAGCAGAAGATGGCTGGTCACAGAAGGAAGCCAGAAACATAGAGCTTGTTCAGGAAACAAAGAGTTCTGGCTGGAAGGAAAGGCAGGCAATAACCCTTAAGGTCCTAGTGGCCTCCATATGCAAGCTAGGCCTCATGTTCCAAAGGCTGTACAACTTCTAAATACAATACCAAGGACCTAATGCTAAATTCTAAATAAATACCAAGGTCCAAGTGGATAAACACACTTGAATCTAAGGGTACGTGTGCATAGCAGACAACTGGAATCTACAAAATAAACAGAGCTCATCATGCTTGTTTGTCACATAAGATATTTTTCCTTTGGGATGAAACATCTACAACTAAAGTAAGTTTGTGGGAAACAATTGTGCTACTGAGAAAGGGGCAATTATTTTAAAAGTAAAAACTGGATAGGAAATTAGCAATTATAGGAAGTATCACCAGACCAAATAACATTAATAAATTTTCAATATTTTTTAGTTAAGGAGTACTGTCCTAAGACATTCATTTAAATTAAAATTTATAGATATAAAGTCTCTCTTAAATAAGTGCAATTCATGTCTAAGCCATTTATTCTTTTCCATATTTCTTTCCTAATGACCTTAGAAAATGTTTCCTAACAGTAGAAAAAGGTCACATATTTCAGGAGGATGCTGTATTTGTGTTATGAATGTTTTTTCAATTAGAGGATTATCTTTCTACATATTATGGTATAACCTGCATGTATAATTACAGCGTCAGCAGATTTTTAATCCAGAGCACATCCCAGAGGTAAAAAGATACATCAATTGATAAAACTATCCATCTGGATTGAGCAGTATATTTTCACTTCCTTAAAGCATAATATAGAGAGATGCAAGTGTATTTTCAAATGAAACAAGTTGTAGGGCACATTCATGGGTAGCCATCCCCATCTAGATCTGCAGATGTGCTCCACAAAGAGTTTGGGGTAGAGGTCTTCCAGGATTACTGGGGAAAACTGCTGAAAGACCATTGTTACAGGGAAAGTCTCTACCCTTTCATCAGTAGAATTAATGGCTGTGACAAGTTTTTCATTCCAGCCTAAAAGGCATGAAAGCTTCCTCAGCCTCAGCCTATGAAGAGATAGTTGACTAAAGCCCATATTCCATTTTAAATTACAATTGTATATAATTATGCGTAATAAAACTGAATAAAAAACATTAGCGTCTGACATATAGATGCACTCTACACCATAGAATGGGCATGTATGTGTAAATGAGTATGTGTTTGTGTGTTTGTGTAGTACCTTAGGATTAAATGTTTTTCCAATTCATATCATGGGAGTTATTAAAAAATTGATTATAACTAGACAAATTGTACAGAAAACATGGAAAATAGGGAGGATTTGAGCAACCCTTTTATTTGTAATATATAACCTCCAACTTTTTCCTGAAAATAAGACCAAAGATTAGTATGGATCTTATCAATGCTTTCTATCTAAATATCATTACTGGGGAGATGTCAATAACACATTTTGTGTATAACCACAAAGAAGTGAGTTTAGATTAGAGCCCTTTTAAAAACCGGACAGGCAGCACAAGAATTGGGTAGGCAGAAACAGGAGGATCCTTGGAACTCATTTTCCATTCAGTGAGCTCCAGGTTCAGTGAGAGTACCGGTCTCAAAAAATAAGATGAAGAAGTAATGAGTAAGACAGATGACATAAACCCCCAGCATGCATGTGCATAATAAGCACATATATACTGAATAGACACATAATACACACACAAAGAAAGAGGTGGAGAGAAAGGGAGAAGGACAACTAGGAAGAGAGGGAGAGGGGAAGATACAGAGAGAGTAGGAAGAATTACTATAAAATAAAATATTAGGTAACCAATGATTTTATAAACAAAAAGCAAAGCATATAGGCAAATAGAAAATGTTGAATTATTTGCTTAAATAGCAAGCTTTTGCAAACATATTTGAAACATCCATAAGGTCATTATTAAAAAGTGCATTATTGACAGGAGATGCCTATTTCTTGCTTCATTTAATGATCTTAATTTCAGTACCAATTTTGGTATCTTCTTGCTTCTAAATATTTCTTTGTTTGCAGCACTTGTGCAAATTCTAATATATATCAACAACTACAGTTACCTCTTATCTCTCTTCTTTCCTTTTTTCTCAAGTCTTAATTTTTTCAAAAACTCTTCATGGTTGTCCAACTATAAAGATATTCTAAAATCTGCATATAGCTTAAAATCCTTAAGGAAAAGCAAGGAAAAACTATAATTTCTTTTAGACTTAAAGAAACTCATAAGATTGAATTACAATGGGTGCCTAGATTTGAGACTCTTTGAAATATATCTTGTATATGTATGTGAGTATGTTTGTGTATACGTGCACATACGTGCATTTGTGCATAGACACCAGTGGTTGACGTACAATGTCATCCTCACTTGACCCTTACCTTATTTTTATAAGGTTTATTTTAACTGTTTTTAAAATAATTTGCTTGTGTAAGAGTGTGCAGGCGGCAGGGGGAGTATTGCACATGAATTCACATATTTGCAGAGAACAGGACTCTCAGACATCCCTGAAGCTAGAAGTCCAGGTGGATATGAACCTCTAGGCACTACTGTTGGATATCGAATTCAGGGCTACAAGAGCATTATGTACTCTTAATCACCAAGAAATCCCTCGAGCTCAGGTCACCATATTTCTTGAAACAATGTTTTCAGTTGTTGCTGTTTTTTATATGTTTGTTTGTTTGTTTGTTTGTTTTTACTGTCTGGAACTCATATGTTCAACTAGACCATCTGGGCAGCTAGACCCTCCAAAAATCCACCCATCTTATCATCACTAGTGATACAATTTGCAATTATAGGCATATGTCACAATACCTGACATATTTTATATGTGTCAGAGATCTAAACTCAAGTCTCCATCCTTGTGTAGTGAACATAATAACTAATCCATCTCTTCAGCCCCCAAATATAATCTATTTTACATAAAATAAATACATAGCAATCTATACTCATAATAAATACAATTAAATTTAATAGGTATTTTCTGTAATTTGGATAAAAAAGAATTTTTCTATGGAAATTTTTGTTTTCTTTGAGTATCCATGGTAAACTAAACATGCCTCCTGTGGTGACTGATTGAGTTCTGTCCACAAATCTTTTTCTTGCATTGGCTTTGAGCTTGACCTTATGACTTCTGTTGCTCAACTGAAATGTTGGCAGAAATGACAGAGTATTGATTCCATACTAACATTCAGGAGATATAGCAATTTGAACCTGTCATCTTTGAAGTCCCTCGCTTGTCATGAAACAGCATGCCATGTGTATAGTTGTTCTTTCCAGATAGGCCTTGAATTAGACTCTCAGCCACAGAATTCAGCCTGTCCAAGACCACACAGTCTACCTACCAGATCCATGAATACTCTTAAGTATATTGATCTAAGCTCCAGAAATTTTACTGTTGTAGTCTGCACATGAACCATCAAAGAAAAGGCTGAGCCCGTAACTGTAAGTAATAAGTAATAAGTAATAAGTAATAAGCTGGTCATGTAGAACAAGTGTTGTTGAGGTTAAGAGAGATCAGGTAACTAGAATCGAATGACCCATGTTTTCCTCAAAATTATTGTCCTTGCCAGAGCACTCCCATAACCAATCTTCTCCCACAAACTGCTACTTTCTTAGAGGTGCAAGTAAAAAACTGGAGGTGGGAGGCAGTAGCAAGCTCATAGGGGACATCTGAACTAATCATTTTATTTTGCAGTTTAGATACTTTGATTACTCCTCATTTCACAAATGGCCTGTCATTTGAAATGTTGCAGGGTTTTTGTTTTTATTTTTATTTTTGTTTTGTTTTTCTATGAATCCTGTCAATAATCCAGTTAATTTCTCTTAACCAAACAATAAATAAATACAAGGATAATTGTATGTAGGTGATTCACTTTTAAAAGAAAGCATCGAAACAGTATATAAAATATTGCATTAAGCTGTGCCCCATAGCAACCCTTTCCTTTTTAAGAAATTGTTCACTTGGAAAAATTGAATTGCTTTTTCTAAAGGATTTCTACATTTAAAAATGTATGATTTAGCCAATCATACTATACTGTTACATAGTATTTTAATAAATGAGATGTTTAAGAAAAAGTATAACCCTGAAAGAAAGAATGGTTTAAACCAAACAGGATTTCTTATTTTAGAAAGAGCTGGTTCTGCAACATGAACACTTATTTGACTTAAAAAAAATGGCAGGAAGCATGCAGGTCAAATCCAAGATGAAACACATTTCTTGATATGGAAAAATAAAATGAAGTACAAAGACTTTCTGCCCTCAAACTTATTATATAAAAGACTCAATGTTCTGCAGAGTCAGGTTAAGCTTGTGCCAGGAAGGAAGTAGTAGATGTGTGTTTTGAGAAGGGAACAGGGGTTGAGATCCAGATGGCCAACGAAATGGCTGAGCAAGGAATCAGAAAATCAGAAGCATTCAAGATATGTTTCCACCATTGCCAAGGCAGCAGCCTCTCCAACTCATTAATGAATTTATAGAGTAAGTTGGGGTGCATCTGTGATTTTATTATATATTCTAACTATGTAAAGATCAAGATTATTTCAAAGGGAACATGCAAGAAAAATCATCTGCTTCATCAAGTGGAAGATGGATTTGACTTCTCCTTTAAATTAATGGCTTTCATGTTTGTAAAAATTCAGCTCACAGACTGTCTATTACCAAGCTGAACATTGCTCCCACATGTTGAGCAAATTGCCTTCCTCTATCTAACCAGATTTCCTGTTCTACTTCTGGCTTCTCAAGATTTTTTAAAGTAGACTCTTGGCTCAGTTTGCTAATCCAAGCGACAGGGATAGAATTAAAGGAAGGAAAACCAAGAGAAAAACCATGTAAAGATATAAAGACCTGTTTTCTTTCTCCTCGTCTTTTTACTATTTTACCCACAATTTCCCTTTTCTTCCTATATCTTTTTCCAAAGACAACTTTTTCTTTGCGATACTCTGTGCTACATTGAGCACTAGCAACTTTACATGTCTCAACTGTTTTCTAAACATTTCTAAAGCTATTTAATTTGGTAAAACATACATTGCAATTGATCTTCAGTTTGTGGCATAAACCTGTCATCACTCTGTTTCTGGAACCTTCTAAGGTGAATATAATTTCCTTAGACAGAAATAGTTTTGTCCTGACATTTCAGGAATACCCAGTGATCATGACTTCCTGCTTAAGTTCTGGGACTACGTGATTTCCACTGGTAATCAACACCATGAAAATACCAGTCAAGGCTCATAGCAGCCCTTGGGAAACTTATCTTCCTCCCTGCATAGCTTTCACTTAGTCATTTATGCTATAATAACATGGTAAACACCTTTAGATTACTATAAAACTGAGCTGTTCCCTGTCATTATAGATCATAAAGTATGAAGAAAAAACATTCTCTTTATTAATTTTGTTGTTGGTGGTATTTTTTTTGTTTTTGTTTGTTTGTTTTTGTTTGCTAAAAGGCAAGTATATAGGACAAAGAAATGACCATTCTCTGTGCTGTTATGTTACATATATTTATTCTAAGCCAAATTTCCATTTAATTGAAAAATTGAAAGTATGCAAAGGTGGGACTGGGGAGATGGGTCAGTCAGTAAAATGTCTACTGCATCTAAGCATGAAAACCCAAGCTCAGATTTCTGACACCCATGGAAAAAGCCAGGCATGATAGACCAAACCTATAATTCAGTGCTGGAGAGACCGCAATAGAAGGTCTCTGGAGTTCCTTGGCCATTCAACTTAGTCAATTTGGTAAGCTGGAAGTTCATTGAGGGATCCAGTGTCAAAAAATAATAGAGTGGGTTAGAAAAGCACCTGAAGTTGAATTCCATCCTCCGCATATGCATGACAACTTCACAAAAATCAAATCTAATGTTAACAATTTCTTACCAAGAAAGTGTCAAAATTTGGCTTGACTTGGTTTGTTCAGAAATGCAGAAATCATGATTTATATAACTATGAAAAATTATGAAAGCCAAGGTCAATCTACTTTTGAAGTAAAAGCAAAAAAGATAACATCTCAAAACCCCAAGATACTAAATTCATTATGATATTGCCTTAATTATAAGGTACATTCGAAGGCCATACTGTCTCCTAGGGACACAACCTTCATAACCATATTCTGAGAAACTATTTCCACCTATTTTTCTAACTTCACCAACACTATTTTATTTTAGTTCATTGCTATTTCCAGATTTCCAAAACAAGAAATCACTTTTGCTTCTAGATTCAAGTCTGCTAGGATTATACTTCAAACATTAGGACTTTAATTCTAAAGACTGAGCATACCTGGTTATTTTCTATGGCCTTTATTATGTTTTTGAACTTTTCTATAAATAAAACCCAACCTATGAACATTGTACCATGTTGTGTCTTGAAGTTTAGGGTTTTTAAGTCTAGGCAAAAAATGTACTTGATGGCACTTTCAACAAAACTGACTACTTTGGATGAAATCTGAGGTGACTGCTTAAAGCTATGCCAGATGAAGGTCTCAGGCATGTCCTGACAATGTGGCAGCCTTTCCTTTGCTAGCTATCAAGACCAGATGGGTTACTTACCACAGAAGCTAACAACAAACAAGGTATGAAAGGAACAGTACAGGGAAACACACATCTTTTGATGGAGTGAATGGGTGAGTGCCCTGACTATAGACCTAGAACCAATGAGTCCTACTCTACTATTTTATGTGGGCACAAGGTTTCCATGTAGACCATAATTATTTTTAATCAATTGAGATGGTAAATTTTCATAATGTATAAGTTTTAATTTCCCAAATATAAAAATCATAATTTTTACATTAAGAAGACCAACAAGGCAAAGTCTGTCTAAACACACAATATCCATCTGTATATCAGTCCTTTGCTTGGATTAATTAGGACAAACCTTGGGAAGACCAAATGATCTCAAATAAAAGTGCACAAGATTTCATGATTTTGACTTTGGAAAAGGTAGAAAGAAGCCACATCATAAGCACAAGTTTCTTATCTCTTAGCTATTAGGAAAAACAATGTTCCTTGATACTGTTGGAATCATGACTGGTAAAGTTTGGCAGGGTTGCTCTTCTTTTTTAATCCATACTTGATCCTGTTTAAAGGAAATACCAAGACTAAGTGGGGAGCAGAGACTGAAGGAAAAGCCATTCAGAGACTGCCCCACCTGGGGATCCACCCCACATGCAAACACCAAACCCTGACAATATTGCAGATGACAAGATGTGCTTGCTGACAGTAGTATGATATAGTTGTGTCCTGCCAGAGCCTGACAAATACAGAGACAGATGCTCACAGCCAACCATTGAACTGAGCATGAGGACCCCAATGGAGGAGTTAGGCAAAGAATTGAAGGAGCTGAATGGGTTTGCAACCCCATAGGAAGAACAATAATATTAATCAACCAGAACCCCCAGAGATCCCAGGGACTAAACCACCAACAAAAGAGTACACATGGAGGGACCCATGGCTCCAGCTAAATATGTAGCAGATGATGGCCTTGTCTGGCATCAAAGGAACGGGGGCCCTTGTTCCTGTGAAGGCTTCAGGCCCCAGTGTAGGGGAATGCCAGGGCAGAGAGACAGGAGTGGGTGGGTGGGTGAGGTGGCACCCTCATAGAAGCAGGGGGAAGGGAGTAGGATAAGGGGTTTTCAGAGGGGAAACAGAGAAAGGGGATAACATTTGAAATTTAAACAAATAAAATATTCAATAAAAAAAGAGAGAAAACCCACTGGATTCTCCAGGGTTATGAGTAACCCACTCTTATCTTTTTTCAGAGGTTTTATCTATAGAGATCACCATGTCAATTAGATGTTAGGTCACTCAATTATTTCTCCTGTGTTGAATTATATTTGCACCAAATTTCACCAAGTGACCTCCTAGCTGATTCTTGAAGTCCTCACTGTAGAGAGCATAATATCATAACTCCTGCCTAATCAAACCAAACGCAGCCAAAATCATTCAGTGTGGGAAGAAGCAGAAACCAATTCTGTCCATACGTGCTGCCATAAAGCCCCTTTCAATACTTTATATAAACAAAATCTCTTGTTGTCACTAAAAAAGTTATTTCAGGTTCAGGAATTGTAAATCAGCAAACAGCAAGCCCTCTCCTACAACCCCATCTCTCTCTGTCTGTGCTGTACTATTCATTCGTGCATTCTATGTATGTGTGTGTCTATGAGTGTGTATGTGTGTGTATAGTATATGTATGTGTTTGCTCTGTGTGTGTTTGAAAGTTCAGTGTGTAATGATTCTGATTGTATAGAAAAAGAAATTGAAGAAATTGTCTTAAAATATTGTTTTCAGTATAAAAATATAAATATGACACTGATTTCATTAAAGACTCTTAAAGTGAGATTATATAAAAGAGAATTGTTTGCCTTGTGTCTTAGGGACAGGTTCACATATGTAACCCACACAGGCCTTGAACTTAAAATCATTCTGTCTCAAATGGCATAGTTTGAGATTGCAGGCATGTGCCATCACACCCAACCAAGAGAGGTATCTTTGTATTATTAAATATGGAAAGAATTTCACAAATAAAACAGAATAATCATAACACAGAAGGGAAACTTTCTATATTTGATTATGTTAAAGAGCTTGTAAATTTGAGAGAAGTGTATTGGGGGGGTGTTGACATAGGAGAAGGAGAAAGGAAGGGGTAGAGATAAAATAAGCACAGTCCTCAAGTATAAAATTCTCCAAAAAGGATTTAAATTAAAATTTAACGGTATTAGGCATAACAAAAGAAAATGCTATCAAACTAAATAGCAAGTTCAAGTTTAAACAAGTATTTGCTGGAACTTTTGTATTATGTGATGGTTTTTTGCTCAGAATAAGCAAGCAATCTCAAAAATCACTCAGTGAAACACAAATGATTCAATTATAAAAGAATGCTAAAAGAAATAAAAGAAAAATGGTAATCTAAAGACAGAATTATGTATCTTGATTTTAATTATGTAAATTTGGGTTTTAAAACAAATAAGGGTAGTACTCATGATAGTAATTTCTGATAGAAAGCACAGAAAAGTGGATTCTCATACTAAGAACTCAAGCATATTCTGTTATTGACTTAATTTTTTGTGGGTAAATAGAGAACACACATAGGGAGGATACACCATTATAAGCAGAAGCTATGAAGTTCTTACACTAATAGAGTAGTAGCAGAATATCATTATAAAATACTGTCATCTATTATATCCTTAAAGGAGAGAGGAGTGAGAGGAGAGAGAGAGAGAGAGAGAGAGAGAGAGAGAGAGAGAGAGAGAAGAAAATGGAGAAAGAAGAGAGGGAGTATGTGTATGGGGGAGGGGGAATTCTTCTGAAACTTTTCCAGGTATTTTACCCCAGGACCTCATAGAACTTTTGAGCTCTCCTGATAGTACTGCTGAAGATACTCATGGTAAGTTTAAGAAATGGCATTTTCCTTTGAAAAGGCAATGAAAGAGACAGCACGAGACCCTCATTGATTTGCTCAAAGCCATCAATTGATGATTGAGTCTTCCAATGATACTGTCGTGGTACAAGATTGCATTCTAGCAAGGCCTCCTACTGGTTGTTTCAGGAGACAGGAGTGTAGAATGTGGGTGGAGGTCTAAACAAAGCTATGTCAGTGTTCTGACCTCAGGGAAGTCATAAACACTCTGGGCTCTCTGTATCTTATTTTATTGTCCTCTTAAAAAAAAGTTGTTAACAACTTTAGCAGACACTTGCTGCGAAATGCCATGTATCAATTCAAGGTTACTTGCAATTTTTTTAGAATAGGAAATAATTTTTTTACATTAACACCGAAATACACATTTCTCTCCTAATAATGATGACATCATTGCCTGGATAGGAAACCAGAAGTTAAGTCAGTGGAGCTCTTTACCAAAGTTCCCAACAAACACATTTCTAGTGAGATCCTTCAGATACACTCTAACCTTCACATGATAATGTGTTAAATGTTTGCTTTAGAGGTTGGTGTTTTTGGAAGTTTCAGGGCCTTAAGAGAGGGGTCCTAGAGAAAGCTCCTAGGTCCTACAGTATACGCTTTCACAATGTAAGTTTCACAACCCTTTGAGTTCTCTTGGGAAAGTGGTTCAAACAGAAGTCAGTCTTGCCTTGTTCTCTTTTGCTCTACTTCCTGGCTGAAGATAGAATCACCTGCCCTGAGCAACATCGCCACCATCTTCCACATCCCATATGCCATAGGCCCTCACCACATCTGCATTGTTGCATATGACACATTCTTGAATCTTCCAAACTGTGAGCTAAATAAATTCCCTTCTTCACAGGAAGCATGTGCTAGGCTTTGTGTCTAGGAGTGACAAACTACAAGGAGGATGCACTCTGCAAGGAGGATCTTAAGCTGATTTTAAGAAATGATGAAATATATTTCAGTCTATGTTACTATATGAAACACATAATCCTTGGTCATCTAATCCTGGGGTAAATAATATTTCTTCTTTTATATGACAACAATTTGGACCGTTTTTAAGATACAATCGAAAAATATTTCATTTTTTCTTCTAGGATGGTTGATTAAAGAAGCTAAATAAAAAATAAAGCTAGCAATAATTTATACCTAGTACAAATTTAAATGATATAAACCGATTCCTCTCATTCTAAGTGATGGATAGCAGCCTAATTCCCCTCCCATGACCCCGAACTCTCTGGATGTTTCTCTATTATTGGACAAAAGAAGATGTGTCATGGAAGAAGAACCAAAACAGGAAGAGTAAGTCTTAAAGGTTTTCAAAAAAAGTGTCTTCAATTTTCCCCCAAAAGGTGGTGGTGGTAAAAAAGAAACGTAAGTGCAGATATAGGTTCCTACTGTTTTCCCTGGGGTTTGGGCTGAGGGTCAAGCAAATCATTGGCTTAGTGCTGCTTTCGATCCTTCCCTGGATATCATGGATAGTCTCTCACTGGCCCTTGTTGCAGTCTTCTTTTCAGCATGCCTTCTTCCAGCCCAAATGTATGGAGAAAACAACAATGTCAGTCATCTGAAAGATTCAGGCAGAAGAACTGTAGTCCTCTCAGTTTCCTCCTGAATCCTTTCCTCCTGGCCCCGGAATACTCTTAGTTGTCAAACCAACTTGAAAGCTGGAAGAAAATTAGGGAATTCAAGTCATTCTCCAGTGGAAACTGCTGAGCAGAACATCAACAAGTTAATGTTCTCACTGTTAAAGAAATTAAAAATCCTAATGCCACTTCATGTACATAATCATATACGGTGATGAAAAATGGCTTCCCTTAACTTTAGGAAGACCTTTCTGGCATTAATTATTTAGGAAGGTGTTTCAACACTATTGTTAAAAATGTCTGGCCGACCGACTTGGTTAGAACGGCACTGAAGGAGAGAAGTAAATGTAATACATGAAATAGTATTGCCTATCATATCATTATGAACAGATAGCTCTATGGGCTGCATGGGACTTCAGTAGCAGCTTAATCAATCTGTACATGCTGGGTTACCATCCTGGAGCAACTCAATATGAATGTGACCATAGCTAGGCACCCCATCTGCTGCAGAGGAAAGTGGAGCTCAGTATGAAATGCAGCTCTTGTTTCCCTTTCTATTTAGGACATGAGGAAGAAGGAACTGGAAGTTCAAATAGAGACAGCTTCACAAAAAAGGGACACACACACACACACACACACACACACACACACACACACACATGCACACACACACCCTGATAGACCACAGCAAAACTGTCTTCACACCCATCTGGCCCTGTGGAGCCCTAGTTCCAGTAATAGCATTGGCTCATGTCCACTCTGCCCAAGCCTCTCCGCCAAGATTGAGTAAAGTGAGAAGTATGTGTGGCTTAAAAGAGACAACAAGAAAGACCATGGAGCCACATAACAGAGCATTCAGCTATGTGAGTCTTGAAAGGCGATGAGCCAGGCTACAAAGAGATACTAGCTCTTCCTAGTTTCCAGGTATCATGGGCTCACATGCTACAGACTTAACAAACATTCCCTCACCAGAGCCCTGGCAAAAATATTAATCCTGCATTTAATACTTACAGGTGTATCACATGTTCATCTGTGGTTCCAGTTTTTTAGTTCATATATGTTCATGATCTAATATTTAAACTGGGCAAGTATTACTTAGAATATATGGGTAAATATAATAATCTCAGTGTGTGGAATATCCTGGCCCTCTTGAGTTGTAAGCACCTGTATTTACCTGAAGAAGACCTACACAGAATTAAGCTTGTTACTTTCTTCCATGGGGCACAGAAGCACCCCATTCCAGATTTCTAGGCAGTTAATAGTTATTTAGACAAATAGATTCTATTCCTTGAGTTTTGTTGCCAGCCATTAGATGCCCATGATGTTGTAATTAATCCCAGTCAAACTCATTGGTTGACCAAAGCACACTAGTGTGGAAATGTTTTTCGTTTGATTGGTTTTTATTTTTCTCATGGGTGCTCCATCTGCAGTGAGTAGATATTTACTAATGTCTCCTCAGAAAAGGTTCCCAAAACACTTGTTCTGCCTACTATTGTCCATAGGCACAGTCTAATCACATCACAAATTAGACTGAAACAAAGATTCATAATTCTTTAGGCTATAAAAAATATTGACACATTTTTGAGGTGGTCAGTTAAGATAATACAATGTATATTATTAATAGTATATAATAATATATAATATATATAATAATGCATACATAGTCAATCTTCAAATGACTGCATTAAAATAATTTTATACTGAATATCGGCAAATTATATACTATTTATTAAGATAATGTAAAAGAAAGAGATAAAACATGAAAAAAATCTCATAATACCATTTGATCTTTTAATGTATAAGTGGTCAAAATGGTTTTGTCAAATCAGAGAAAAGCAGTTACTAATCCTTGTTATGCTGAACTCCTACCTCCGAATTATGATTCTGTTTTATCCAGGGCCTCATTCCAAGTACACAAAGGCTCATTAATTTCTTCAGGAAAAAGAATTAAAAGTAGTCCATTCCATACTCTCATTGTCTGTTAATTAGTGTAAGTAAGAGTTATTACTTTCCTGTATGTTTTATTTTAATAAACACAAATAAGGTGTCAAAAGCACACTTACTTAAAACCATAGCTAGTGTTTGGAAGGATGATGATGTAGGATCAAGTGCCCAGAGACTAGATGGACTGCTCCCTCTTCTGGTAGATCTATATTAAAAAGAAAAGACAATGTGACTCTTTGGCGTATGTTCAGGTTTAATCAGTCAAAAGCCTAACTGTACTATTAATTATTTATGATAGAGTCCCATGAAGTAACAAAGTCCCCAAGCTGAGACCTTAGGAAAGAGATTTAGAGGTGGGTCTTTGGTAGCTGGACATATATTTTCTTGATTTTAGTAAAAGGCAAGGTTTTTCTGGCCTTGGAACCCTTGAGAGGATTCCCAGACCACTGTGCTTTCAGATAATTACAATTCAGATGGTATTTGCTGTGGCTGGAGGCACTGTATGTGTTAAAGGAATCGGCTTAAATACAGTGTTTTCCTCCAATCCTGTGAGAAAGTAAAGCTCACTTTTCCCTGAGATTTTGGTTATTTTATTTTACTTATTGCTAAACAGGGTTAATTAGAACCCAGGATGATGGCCTATGGCTCAAATTAATTCATAAACCACTGATTTGGAATTTTAATTTTTTTAACAGAATTTAGCTGTAAAATTGTGTTAGTTTCCTAAAAGTTAGGTGAACCTGTATTGTGCAGAAGGGAGATGATCACATTCCTCTGGGTGTGGATCTTGCAGAAAGCCTTGCCAGGCTGCTGTGGAGGAGAAAGGTTGTGTTGAAGATTCTGTCTATAAAGATGTAATGTCCAACTGTGAGAACCATAGGAAAAAGCCGTAAAATATCAAAGAAAAGAAGAAAGGCAAGCTAACTGGCAGCCTGGGAGTCAGGTGAGTGAAGAACATCTATGAAAACTCTTACTCTGTAAAAGCCCTTTGTTTTACCCCGCCCCCACCATCGACACCCCACCCAACCCCCGCCACCATGTGAAATAATGAGCGCCCTGGTGCCCTCTACAGGATCGTGTTTGAAACTGATGCAGTTTTATACTTGGAAGCATTTCCTTTCTTGGTTTAGTTAGGAGGGAAAAGTACTCTGTCTGGTACTAGAACAGTGAAGACAACAACGAAGACTTTATTTAAAGAGGGCATCCAAAAAATTTCTCTATACAAATCGAGTCCTTCTTTCAAGTGTGAAGATATCAGCTCTGGCCAGTTGAGTTAATAGTTGACTTGGTCATAGGAGTCTGGCGTAAAACCTGAAACACCGTTTGTGGTTCTCTTCCTCAAAAATAAGGTAAAGAAACATAAATGCAAAATAATATAACTTGTTTGTACTTTAATACAACCATGATTTCCAAATGTCACATATAGAAATGTGAATAATTATAACATCCAATAGAATGCCATGGGAAGGCACATATTTCAAACTATAAATATTACTGTCGGTGAAGCAAGGCAGTCAGTCAACATGAAATGACAGTTGTACAGCGAAACATAGGGAAATTGAGATAGGGAAGCATGCCCTACTTGTATGACTCCAAAGGAAAGCTTGGAAATTATACGTTTACTAACACATTCTAAAAATATCTTACTAATATAATAAAGTTCCAGATGATAATAAAAGGATAAGACAGATTGTAAATTATAGTGAATTACACATCAATGAAGAAAAATAATAACATGTCTATAAGAGCAGTCAGAAAAAATGTTGAAATACTGATGATGTAATTTCTAATCATTTGATAGCATCCTGTTGAATATTTGATATACAATAGAGTTTGGTTTAGTAAAAAGTAAACATGAAAGTTAAAATGTGAAACTATATGAACCAAAATTTTTTGCCTGAAAATTCCAATTTTTCTAGATTTGTAAAGATATGTATTTGATTTGCTTATATTGAAAAAATATTATTGACTTATCAACGAGTTTTTCAAAGATTTTTTTCATTGGCCTGAAATTTTCAGTAAATTATTTTAGGCAGATATGATAGAATTATAAACATTGATTAGTAAATGGTATTTACTCTTCTGGAGACTTATTTTTTCTTGTCTTTTGTTTACATTTATTTATTTTGGATATTTTATTTAATTACATTTCAATTATTATCCACTTTCCCGGTTTCCCCTCAGCAAACCACCTATACCATTCCCCCTCCCCCTGCTTCTATGAGAGTATTCCCCTTTCCACCCACTCCCCAACTCCCCCACTACCGCCCTAGCATTCCCCTACACAGGAGCATCTAGCCTTCACGGGACCAAGGACCTCTCCTCCCATTGAAGCCAGAGAAGCTTATCCTCTGCTACATATGCAGACCAAGCCATAGGTCCATTGCTGTGTACTCTTTGGATGGTGGTTTAGTCCCTGGGATCTCTGGAGGGAGTCTGATTGGTTGATATTATTGTTCTTCCTCTGGTGTTGCAAACCCCTTCAGCTACTTCAGTCCTTTCTCTAACTTCTCCATTAACTCAGTCCAATGGTTGGCTGTGAGCATCCCCATGTGTATTTGTCAGGCTCTGGAAGAGCCTCTCAGGAGACAGCTATCTCATCTCGGGCTCCTGTCAGCATGCTCTTCTTGGCATCAGCAACAGTGCCTGGGTTTGGTGTCTGCATGTGGGATGGATCCCCAGGTGGGGCAGTCTGTGGATAGCATTTCCTTCTGTCTCTGCTCCAGACTTTGTCCTTGTGTATCCTTTACACAGGAGCAATTCTGGGTTAAAAATTTGGAGGTGAGTAGACGGCCTCATCCTCCAAACAGGGGCCTTTCTTACCATCGGATATGGTCTCTACAGGTTCTTTTGGAGACTTTTTTAAAAGTATGATGTTCAGAATTTTTGTTTAAAGTAGCTAATTGACATTTGACAGAGATAAACAATTGTATAGGAATGATACCCCTGATACAATTTTGAATTGCTATATATTCAGTAATCTAGTGGTGAAAGAATAAAAAAAATACAGCCAAAAAGTCAGAAGTTTAAAAAAATGCAACCTCACCCCTAAGAAGCCAAAATACCTCAAATTCCAGACCCTGCCCTCTACCTGTACTAACTGACCATAAAGTTAGATTAAATCTTAGAGAATAATCTTGAGAAACAGGAAGCTCCTCCCAGGAACTGATGGATCATAAAGTTTAACAATCTTGAGAAACAGGAAGCTCCTCCTTGTGACTTTTCATTAGTATTCTCGACACTTTCCAATGACACCATCCCTGCCCCCTCAGGTTGTGGTTTCTCCCTTTAAATACTCTTTCTCCCAGCCTTTCGGGGTCGAACTCTACTGCCCCTGCGTGAGATACAAGTCTCAACCCCAGTGCACTGGTTCCCGTTAATAAACCTCGTGTGATTACAGCAAGGATGGTCTCACGTGAGTTCTTGGTGGGTCGTGTCATCCTGAGACTTGAGCATGGGTCTCCCCGCTCCGGGGGTCCTTCAGTGGAGGCTTCGAAAGATAGAATTTTAGTAAAATGTCAATTCATTGTTAACATTCTAATTTAATTGTAACTGAAATAGAATAGAAATGTAACAAATTAAACAATAACCTAGGATTTCACTTTATGTGAATGAAATATTAAATTCCCGGAGGGGAAATGTGGGCATCTCATAAAAGTTTATTAATAAAGCTACCAAATGAAACAGCTCATATTATTGCCCAGCTAAATATGTAACATAAGGGAAACCTGTCTATTCTGTTAAACATCATATCTAAAGCATTTATTTATTTTTTATTATTATTAATAAAATTTTCCCTGATATGAAATGAACCTCAGAGATTTCCAGAGTCATGTTAGTTAGTCTTTGGTAGCTTGTTTTCTTTGCCTTTTATTTGTTTGAAACAGGGGTGTCATGGAATCCAGGCTGACTCTGTAGCTATGGCTGGCTTTGAACTTCTGATTCTCTTGCCTCTTCCCGGATATTCTGGAATTACAGTTATGGACAACAGTTCTACAATAGATAGATTATTGTAACATTTTATCTTTGTTTTAATTTGTAGTGGCTTGGGTAGTTCATCTGGAAATGCTCTGAAAGTCATTGAAAAGTGATTCTAACTTTATTAGAGACTCATGGAAGGTGCCCTGTCATGGGAGCTGGCCTGAAGTCAGAATAGAAACTTCAGATGATCTTTATTTTGCTTTCTCATCATGAGATGAGTAGGTTTTCTTTTTTCCAAACCATGGATGGAAACCTTTAATCTGTGAGCCCAAATCAGCACTTTTTTTTCTTAATGAATTGACAATCTCAATTTGGTAACATAATTTAATATTTAAATTATGTGTTTTTTATTTCTCCTTAGTATCATAAGGAAGATGTCAGGTTAATTATTAATTATTAAATGGTCAAGTTGAAATTGTTGTGAGACATTAATTATCAATAAAAACAATCATGAATAGCATTCACTTACAGTCCTTTTACCAAACTATCCTCTACCCTCCCCATTCCTCAGAATGAGCCAATAATCAACAAAGTTTGAAAATGTTCCTAATCACTATTAGAGTACAAATTAAGTAGTAAAACATGTGACTTGAATATGAGAGAACTGATGATGTTGCCATAGCAGGACAAATCTGAGTTAAAAAGGGAACTAATTTACTCAGAAGTACCATTAAAAGTAAATACTTAATTTATGACAACTTTATTTTATGTAGTAAATTGCATGCTTAAATATTAGCATAAATAAAAGTCACATAAAAGATTTTCACTTTTCTAAAAAAGAAAGGCTCTAAACCGTATAGATTTTTACCTACAAAAAATTCTAACAAAATACTCGAAAGATATATGTGTGATTTGATCTGATTTTTACTGTGGCCTATTCTCTCCCCTAAATAGAATAGTGATTGTCAATTACATAAAAATAAAATGTTTCTTTTAGATTAATTTTTATCTTTATAGTATTTAGATTTCAGTCCTTTTTGTAGCTTTGCTGTAAGATAACCCTGACATAGCAATTTATATGTATAAATCTTTAGCTACTAATGCCAACACTAAAATATGAAGTATTATTAGACCATTGATGTACCTCAGCTGTCATTTTGATTTCATGTAAAGAAATTTTTGACAGCTAATGAAATTGTTTCTCTAAGTGCAGAAGTGTGTATGGACAGTAACACACTTAATTCAGAATACACTGCAGTCCTGATTCTGCACTGAGGGTTTGGGGAAGTGTTTGTTGATATTACACAGTGCAAAGTACAAATGTTATATGCTCAGAATCTAAGCTGCAGTGAACAAATATGATACACTACAGGCAAATGCTCCCCAAAGCACCTCAAAACTACACATTTTATTTTTGAATGAGTTTTTGGGTCATTTGTGTTGAGAAACCAATTACTGTTGCCAAATTTAGCCCAGCTGCCACACTCTGTACATGACCTCGATAATGAAATTGCAAATTGCAGCTAGGGGTTTAGACAGTAGAGAGTGCTTATTATTAAAAAAAAAAAAAAAAAGTAAAACTTTTCAGATTTAAAATACTCATCCACATACTCAGTGCCAAAGAATACAAGAATACATCATTAGCAGGCAGTACACTATCTTGGTGTACTTTTGTCAATTTTTAAAGAGATGTGAGAATAATAGTGACCTGATATTTTGGTTGATTCTAGTTGAATGGCGATAATTGCTAGCAATCCTCAAGACACAGATACAACAGCCTGACTTGTTTTGCATGACTACAAACATGTACAGAATAACCTGAGTTCCCCAGTGTCTTGAAAAGACTTTATAATAGGAAAAATTACCACAGAGTGTTTACTTAATGACAAAGCATAAAAACACCATTTGTACCAATGTTACATTTTTTGACAGAAGTTTGCATTTAAATTTAAACTTGGAAAGAGAAGAAGTTATGTGTAGTTTGGAACATTACATAATATTTATTCTCCACCTGCATTTAGTAGTCATAATAGGTTAAACTGTTCTTACAAAGATTTATTTTGTGTGTATGCAAATATATATATACATATATACATACATATATATATACATATATACATACATATATATATATATATATATATATATATATATGCAGCTGTATGGGTGCTTGGAACCAAACCTGGGCCTTCTTAGAGAGCAGCAATTGTTCTTATGTTGAGCAATCTCCCCCTCCCCCGAGACCCAGAGGTAAACTATTTTAAGTTTAAACTTGCTTAGTGATCATTCAAGTTCTAGGAAATCTGTTTTTTTTAATTTTCAGAAAATCAAGGAAGTTTGCTGATTATTTCAATAGGGTATAAGGAGCAGAAAGGAGAGAAGGAGGGATGGATAGATGGTGACAGAGAGGAGAAAAAAGGGGACGGAGCACCAGAAACTATGCTATGACTTTCAGTGTCTCTCCATTCATTTTCATAAAAAGTGTTTACTGCAGGCTTTACCCCTGCTTATGTAAGGAAGTCTTGGTGTCACAGTTAGGAAGGCCTTATGCTTTTAGGCTTATTCCCAACCCCCTGAGATGCCTTCAGTACAGGAAACAAGAAACTCTGAGATATGAGACACTTTTAGACATAACAGGATGGATTTTTAGAGGTCTGATTCCAATAAAATAAAAAAAAGATTTAGAATTATGTATTGGGACTTAGGCTTTTAAAAAAGTAAATTGGTTTTACCTTTTAGGATAAAAGAGATCATCTTCTCACTACCTAGGTTTTTTTTATTTGTTCTTTGACAAAATCCTGTTGATTCAAGTCACACTGGTAACTTAGACCTTCTAGGTTTTCATCTTCATCTCTGCCTTGGCCACCAGTAGAATCTCCATCTGCTTCTGGCCCTGACATTTTTGAAAGATGTGACTTTAGTTTGCCATGGGCAGGAGCTTCTTCTTAACTGTGAGAGTATGCTTTTCTTTAAATTTTCATTTTGCTCAAGAGGAAATAAAACAGTGCTATTTCACAGTGGAATTAAAAATGAGAATGTTAAGGGAAGGTTTCTTTCCTCTTTCTCCCTTATTCCTTCCCCTCCATATAAAATTTAAAAAGTTATGAAATTCTCTTTTTGGCCCTACCAACATTATTCTCTTCTTTTTTCCTCAGATATTCCACAATTCTATTGAGGAGCCTCCAAGTTTATGACTTTTTGTTTGTTTGTTTGTTTTGAAATTGTAATTTGATTACATTTTTACCTTCTTTCCTACCTCCAAACTCTTCCATTACTCCTTCCTACTCTCTGTCAAGTCCATGCCCTCTTTAAATTAATTGTTATTGTATGCATATATACTTGTATATACATATACATGTTCCTAAATACACATATTGAGTCCATATAATGTGGGAGCCATATTGGATTTGGGCCTGGTCGCCTTTGTGACTGAGATTGTAGACTAAAAGCCTCTCCCTGTAATTTACAGCACAAGAAGTTTGCATTCACGGAATGTTTCCAGCCGAAACAAGACCCTTCTGGGTCTCCAACAAGGTTTGACCCCTGCTGAGCCCTGCTAAAGCCTTCTGTCCCTAACAAACGAACAGTCTCGCCTGGTACCTCACACCTGGGTGAATCTTTCCTGCCTTTTGTTTTCTCGGTCTTTGTCTTTAAGATTTAGGCTGGTCTTCCTGGATATTTCCCTACCTTATTCAGGTAACATAGTTGGTCTTTTGTTACTGAAGTCTTGAGCCAGGGTTTCCCACTGTGCTTCCCAAATATTTTCTACCTGATGTACTTGGGGTATATAGTTCGGTCAATAAAAAAAAACAGAAGCTTTCTTCCTCTTCTGGCTTGACACTAATAACCTGTGTGTGTGTGTGTGTGTGTGTGTGTGTGTGTGTGTGTGTGTGTGTGTGTGTGTGTGTGTTTTTTTCATCCCACAGGCTTTGCCCGATTCTCGATACGTGTCAGTGCAGGCGCTGACAATATAATGTCCCTTTGTACATGTTTCAGGGCTAATTTGGCAGTGAACAGCCATGCTTTTCTCTGGGGAGGGACATTTCTCCCCTTTCTAGGTTTACTCAGTTGCCTGTTATTCTTTGTATAGGGTTGAGACTATTTCCATTTGGATTTAAAAGTTTTGTCAGTGCTGTGCAGGTGGCACTGTTGCATCATAGAAAAGTCTCCATGTGTGGTCCTATATTTCAAGTCTTTCATTAATAAGATCTTGCTCATATACAGTATTTAACAAGGTAATAGTGTTAAAGTATCTATGCTAATACATACCCACATATACTCCAGCACACAGATGGAGGGTTTCTTTAGGCTGAAAACAAATTTATTTCCCAGCAATCTGGTATGGTAATTCTCAGAGACCCTGCTTTTGTGAGTGTCAACATCATTGATCTTTCCACATATCTGTTCTGATAGGAGCTCAGTCATATGCAATGCCGTTATAAATTGCTCATTTTTTATTTAATTAGTGCACTTCAAAAACTGACAAGAGGGGCTGGAGAGATGGCTCAGCAGTTAAGACCTCTGACTGCTCTTCCAGAGGTCCTGAGTTCAATTCCCAGCAACCACATGATGGCTCACAACCATCTGAAATGGGATCTGGTGCCCTCTTCTGGTGTGTCTGAAGACAGCTACAGTATGCTCATATATATTAAATAAATAAATCTTTAAAAAAAAACTGACATGAAATTCACGAGCATACAATTAACCACTTTTAAGTGTAATAGGTTGTGCAGCCATTTAATTTAATTCCAGAAAATGTACAGTGCTCCATAGAGAAACAGAATTGTCATCAATAATGACTTCCTTTCCTCTCTCATCTCATAACTGTTGATGTACGCAAATATCAAGAGAGTTCACACATGTTGCATGTAACCATTAATGTGTACTTTTCCTCTGTTTCACTTGACAAAATGTTCAATGTTTACTTACCATGTACCTTAATAATAATGTTCCACTGTACAGATTATATACCCCCACCAGACAAAGTCTCACCATGCAGACCAGGTTGATCTACTAAAAATGTCTGTATGCACAATATTTAGTCAAATGCAGCTTGATTTGCCAGGTTTAATATTATGTGGGGGGGAATTCTAGGCATTTGAAATATTATTGAAATATTATTGAAATATTATTGAATTTGAATAGCTAACTGTCAAATCTTCACAAAGTGATTTTATTTTTTATATTCTTTTCAACAACAGTGCATATGAATCTAGTAGCTCTAAAATGCTGTGTGTGCTATTTAGTCTCATGGGTCTTTGTAACCTCGGCCTTCTTTTGATGTTCAATGGCATCTAGTGTGGCTCTCAGGTCCTTTCCTTGAGGAGCACAGTGACACTGAATACTTATATTTTATTCATTATTAATATGTCTTTTTCTGTGAAGTGAGTTGTTTCAGCTCTACACAAATGTACAAACACTGGAAACAGCTTGAGTTTCAATCTACAGAAACCTTATAAACAAATATAATGGAATCACACTTAGAAATGAGTGCATAGTCAACTATTGATAAAACAACATAAGTTAATTCCCAATACCAGGAAGACTGACAAAAATATATACAGAGTGTATGCTGGCAGCCACGTCTGTGTTATTAAGCAAACAACAAACAAAACAGTCAAAAAATTTTCTTTGGGTTAAAAATCAATGAAAATTTCTTGAAAATAAAAGGAAATTTCTTTAATGCAGTTCTGTATCTAAATAGAAATAGTGAACAGTTAAATTTCAAAAAGTTAGTCATAAACAAGGTCCGGACGTACCTGAGGGAGACTATAGGGCTTGCCGGACCATTTGGAGCCACCCCCTCCCCTTCCTTCACTCCCTAGAGGTGAGTCATCCCCCTGCTGAGTGTGATGGATCCTCCCACCCCACATTGCTGAGCGGCTAGGTTGCACATATGCTTTGCTGATGTAACTCCGCGCCAAAAGTAACTACACCATTTGAATCAGCCAATCATGTGTAACCGTGCAAAATCCCCTGGCTTTCCTTACATAAACCCCTGCCTTTAGAGGCTCGTGGTCGTTGGCCCTCTATCTCCTGCGTGAGAGGCGTGGCGTGTCGGCCCGAGACCTCGGTGTCGGCCGAGATCTCGTTAATAAAGATGCCTCTTGTTATTCCATCATGAACGGCTTCTCGAGCTCCCTGGGGCACGCTGCCATCCCGAGACTGGAGCGAGAGTCCCAATGTGGGGTTCTTCCTTTTGTTCTTTCAATAGACTTGCTGACAATCCTTGTGCTTGCATGTCATCTTCACTCTCACAGATATTTAACTTATTGATAGTAACTCTTCCATCAGATTAAACTAAGCTTACATTGTAATTAATATCAGAATGCCAAATCATTTAGAGAGAGGTACACAAATGTCTGCAACAATCAAATTTTAAAAATAAGACAGGCAAATAATAAATAAATAGACAGAAGGGACTGATTAAAAAGCAGATATAGTGAAACTAATTTAATTCAGAGGATATTATAAGTAGATATTTCCTAAAAAATACTTTTAATGAATATACAAATATTTTCTAACATACTGAAGAAGATTGATATATTTGAATTAAAAGTAAATTGTAAAAAAAGAGTAAATTATCCACCTTCTAGGTATGTAGCATTGTTTTATAAAATGTTCAACAAGAAAATAAAACACTATGGTCTGTGCAATATGACTCTGCATTATTGCTATATATACCCCTCAAGTTGCTTAAGACCATGTTGAAATGCTGGCATATGAGAAGATATATTTACTGCTTCTTAAAGTATCACTAGCGCCTAATCTGACTGTTCAAATTTCCAGCTTATATTCATATCTTTTCCTAAAAGTAAAATTTTTATTTTCCAATATTAGCCAGTCTGACTACCTTATCCATTGCACACATTTTTTCAGTGTAATCTTCTTTCAAGGTGGTTTCATCTGTCAGGACCTGGAGGCATATGCCTGTAATCCTTGTGCTTTGGAGGTAGAGGCAGGAGAATCAGGAATTCAAGGTCATACTCAACTACATAGCAGGCAGCCTGGTCTACATGAGATATGGTTCTAATTAGCCTCTCCTAGGGATAATCATCCTGACTGATCAACTAAAACAGCCAGTCCTGAAATCCATAAAACAAAAATGGACTAAAAAACATATGTGCAAATATAAATATCAAATACATACATATATACAGACAGACAGACATGAGTGTGTGTAACAATGTAATCAGAGAAGGGAGGTTCTCAATCTGAAAACAGGGAAGGACATGAAAGAAGTTGAAAGGAGGAGACTTGGAACTAGCTGGTGAGAAAAAATGGGTAGAAGTAATTATATATATATATATATTTTTTTTTTTTTTTTTTTTTTTTTTTTTTTTTTTGGAGCTGGGGACCTAATCCAGGGCCTTGCGGTGGCTAGGCAAGCACTCTGAGCTAAATCCCCAACCCCTGAAGTAATTATATTTTAATTTAAAATTTAAAAAAATATATAAATAAATTTTAAAATTACAGCATGTGTGATTTGGAAATTGTATAGTTTTGGTTTAGCTTTTCATGGCAAGTGATTAATAATCATTGTAGTCAGAATTGATGTCCATATACATAAATCTTTGATTATCAAATAATGTTCATTTTGCTCAAAGAATACTCATGTGAATTGATCTACATGTGAGAAATTGAGACTATTTTGGATGCAGCTAAACTCCAATAGATGGCAGTGAAATACAGAATATCTCCTGACTGTGGCATTCTTATGATTGCTTTTCCTAGCAAACTGCTGTCTATTAAAAGCTCTGGTGACCTCAAATTTGTCCTGTCTAAAAGAGATTCAGGGACAAAGATGGAGGGACTGAAGGAATGGCCAATTGATAACAGACCCAACTTGAAACCCATTCTATGGGCAAGCACCAATCTCTGACACTATTAATGATACTCTGTTATGCTTGCAGACTGCAGCCTAGCAGAACTGTCTTCTGAGAGGCTCCACTTAGCATCTGACTGAAACAGGTGCAGATGCCCACAACCAAACATTGGACAGAGGTTGGAGACTCATGAAAGAGTTGGGAGAAGAATTGAAGGCCCTGAAGGGGATAGAAACACCACAGGAAGACTAACAGTGTCCACTAACCTGGACCCTTGGGACTTCTCACATACTGAGCCACCAACTAAAGAACACACACAGTCTAGACTCAGGCCTTTGACACATATGTGGCAGACATGAACCTCTGGACATGAAGTTGTGAGTCCCACAACAACTGAAATGGAAGCTTTCCGTAAAGCTATAGACTGAGCGTGGTATCCATTTCCAACAGGGCTTCCTTGTCTGGCCACAGTGGGAGAAGATGTGCCTAATCCTGCAGAGACTTGATGTGCCAGGGGCAGGGGCAGGGATATCCAGAAGGGCTCACCCTCTAAGAGGAGAAGGGAATGGGGGGATGGGAGGAGGGACTCTGTTAGGGGAAGATAAAGGAGGGGCTGCATTTGGATGTACATAAATAAATAAAATAGCTCTGGTAAACTGTAAACTGTGGTTAGATCATAGTTTTAATGTATGGTGAAGTTCTGAGTAAGAACCACAAATTATGTCCATGAAGGCGCTGTAACAATGTGAGATAATAACTTCCCTGGGATTACATAAGCAAGTCTGTGGAATCAACATGACTTCATAGGGCTTGTATGGAATCTAAACACCTCACACCTGGGTGTTTATAGAGAGACTCTTCCTATTTTCAGATAACCCATGAAAATGTGAAGGAGTGCAAAGGGAAGGACCACTTAGAAAACCCCATTTTCATAGGTCTATAGCAAGGCGGAATTCCACAGAAGTTAAAAGTATGGCCAAGCATAACTAGGCTCCTAGAGAGTATACAGGGAGAGAAAATGTTGGGTGACAAGGACTACCTCCTAAGAGCTTTGGCCAGGGATCTGTTCTTTACAATGGCATCTTCCTTACCAATAGCTCATCAGATTAATGAGACTAATTCATTGATAAATGAAAACTTCATGATACAAGTATCTCTGTGAAGCCCCACCTCTGAATCACTGCATTGGAAACTAAGTTTCCAAATGATGATGGAAATATTAACTTATCTGCAATGAGAAGAAGAAAAAAAGAAAATAAAAGAATCCAGACTCTGGTATAATGATTAGAAGCATTCTGCCATCTACCATAGTATTCATTGTGGTTTCTCATGAAATGATAACTCTAGTCAGTTATTCACTTATAAGAAGATAATTGTCTCCTTGCCTGAAAACAAAACCTAATAAGTAAAGCTATTATGCAAACCAGCCTAGGACAGATACCCATGTGTACATACCACATAGTTATGACTGAGGCATTGCTTAGAAGGTTTGGTAAGTGGCTCTTAAGAGTCAAGGTGAAGTTCATATTAGCATCAAGCTTACACAAGTAGGATTCTTCATCTTATTCATATTGAGAATTAGACTTACCAAGTGATCTTTCTGGGGATGAATTATATGCAATTGCTTTTCCAGATTAAGTAGGAAGAACACAGGCTGAGTCTTAGAGTCCTTTCTTTGCCTATAACTTACAAATTATCTCTTTTTTGTTTTTTTTATTGGATGTTTTTATTTACACTTCAAATGTTATCCCCTTTCCCTGTTTCCCAATCATAAACTCCTATCCCATCCCAACTCCCCCATCCACACACCTACTCTTTCCTGACCTAACATTCCCCTACACTGGGGCATCGAGCCTTGGCAGGACCAAGGGCTTCTCCTCTCACTGATGCCCAACAAGGCCATCCTCTGCTACATTTGCAGCTGGAGCCATGAGTCTGTCCATGTGTACTCTTTGGATGGTGGCTTAGTCTTAGGGAACTCTGGTAATGAAAGACCCCTGGAGCGGGAGACCCTAACTCAATTCTCGGGATGATGTGACCCCCCAAGAACTCACGTGAGACCGTCCTTGCTGTAATAAACATGAGGTTTATTGATAGGAACCAGTGCACTGGGGTTGAGACTCATATCCCACGCAGGGGCAGTGGAGTTTGACCCCGAAAGGCTGGGAGAAGGGGTATTTAAAGAGAGAAACCACAACCCGAGGTGGCAGGGTTGGTGTCATTGGAAAGTGTCGAGAATACTAATGAAAAGTCACAAGGAGGAGCTTCCTGTTTCTCAAGATTGTTAAACTTTATGATCCATCAGTTCCTGGGAGGAGCTTCCTGTTTCTCAAGATTATTCTCTAAGATTTTAATCTAACTTTATGGTCAGCCAGTACAGGTAGAGGGCAGGGTCTGGAATTTGAGGTATTTGGGGCTTTTTAAAACTTCTGACTTCTTAGCTGCATTTTTTATTCTTTCAGTTGGTTGGTATTGTTGTTCTTGTGGGGTTATGAACCCATTCACCTCAATCAATCATTTTTCTAACTCCTCCATTGGGGACCCCATTCTCAGTTCAGTGGTTGGCTGTGAGCATCCGTCTCTGTATTTGTCATGCTCTGGCAGAGCCTCTCAGGAGACAGCTGTATCAGGCTTCTGTCAGCATGCACTTCTTGGCATCAGCAATATAGTTGGGGTTTGGTGGCTGTATATGGGCTGGATCCCCAGGTGGGGCAGGCTCTAAATGGCCTTTCCTTCAGTCTCTGCTCCAAACTTTGTCTTTGTTTTTCCTCTTATAAATTATCACTTAAAGCTCCTGTTTTTTATCATTCTCCCAAATTTTTTCATACTCCAAACACCAGTATAGATAGTACTATGATGTTCTCTGGATGTTTTCTTAGGTCCTGTGGTAGTCCTTTAGTGCATCAAACAGCACACTGTAGTGGACTACATCCATGATTGCCTTTTCCAGCTACTAATGACCATCTGCTGGAAACTGAACACTACTGTAACTTGAACAAAGAACCATGTGATTTCATCCTTATTGCTGAAAAGCTCTCGAACCTTAATTTTACTACAGCAAATGCCTGGAGCGGACTGGGGGAGGGCTATCAAGAATTCTGCCCCAGACTGTCAGTCAGAGCATCAGTTATGGCTTCTTTCCCCAATCTGTACTAGGAAGGACCACATTGTCCTATTGGACTGCCACTAGTGCTGATTGCAACTGCTGTCTCAGACTAGTGGCCAGCCCCAAGTTCCCAACCTGTGCTTAATATAACCTTGCTATTTGTTTATTTTGTTTGTCTACCCCCGAGGCTGTTTCTAGTTTTCATGAAAGGAAGAGGAAACCCAGCTATTCTGCCTTTGTAAGAAAAAATATTAATTTTGAATGTAAAAATATGATAATTGGAAAGATGATAGTTATTGCAATTAATCTCATAAATATATACAGCATAGTTTTAATATAAAGCTTTATACAAAATAGGTGCTGCTGTTTAGGGAAAAATTACTTTTGTGGTAACTACTCTAAAACAGAGCTCCTAGAATCATTAACTCCTTTTTTATTGGTTATTTTACTTATTCACATGTCTAATGTTATCCACCTTCCCGGTTTCCCCTCCACAAATCCCCATCCCATCCTCCTCCCCCTGCTTATATGAGAGTTGTCCCCCACCCACCAACCCACCCACTACTGCTTCACAATCCTAGCACTCCCCTATGCTGGGGCATCTAGACTCCACAGGACCAAAAGCCTCCACTCTTATTGATGACACATGAGGCCATCCTCTGTGATGACATTAGCTGAAATACTCAACAAAGGGAAAGCAAAACCGTAGAGACCATATCCACTGATTAGATAAAGCCCCTGGTTAAGGGCAATGAGACCACCTCAAAATTGTTAACCCAGAATTGTTCCTTTCTAAAGGAAATGCAGAGACAAAGAGTGGAACAGAGATTGAAAGAAAGGCCATCCAGACTGCCTCACCTTGGGATTCATCCCATCTGAAGAAACCAAACCCAATGCTAAGAATTGCTTGTCAACATGAGCCTGGTATGGCTGTTTTCTGAGAGGATCTGCTAGCACCTGACCAATATAGATGGGGATGTGTGCAGTCGACCATTGGACTGAGCAAAGGGTCCCCAATGGAGGAGCTAGAGGAAGGATTGAAGGAGCTGAAGGTGTTTGCAACCCCATAGGAACAACAACAATATCAATCAATCAGACTACCCAGAATTCCCAGGGACTAAACCACCAACCAAAGAGTACAAGTGGAGAGACCCATGGCTTCACATGAGTGCATACCATATGTGTTTTTCTGTGATTGGGTTACCTCACTCAGGATGATATTTTCCAGTTCCATCCATTTGCCTATGAATTTCATAATGTCATTGTTTTTGATAGCTGAGTAATATTCCATTGTGTAGATGTAACACATTTCTGTATCCATTCCTCTGTTGAAGGGTATCTGGGTTCTTTCCAGCTTCTGGCTATTATAAATAAGGCTGCTATGAACATGTCTTTGTTATATGCACGTGTCTTTGTTATATGTTTGGGGCATCTTTTGGGTATATGTCCAAGAGAGGTATAGCTGGGTCCTCAGGTAGTTCAATGTCCAATTTTCTGAGGAACCTCCAGACTGATTTCCAGAATGGTTGTACCAGTCTGCAATCCCACCAACAATGGAGGAGTGTTCCTCTTTCTCCGCATCCTCGCCAGCATTTGCTATCACCTGAGTTTTTGATCTTAGCCATTCTCACTGGTGTGAGGTGAAATCACAGAGTTGTTTTGATTTGCATTTCCCTGATGACTAAAGATGTTGAACATTTCTTAAGGTGTTTCTCAGCCATTCGGCATTCCTCAGCTGTGAATTCCTTGTTTAGGACTGAACTCCATTTTTAAATATGGTTATTAGTCTCCCTGCGGTCTAACTTCTTGAGTTCTTTGTACATTTTGGACATAAGCCCTCTATCTGTTGTAGGATTGGTAAAGATCTTTTCCCAATCTGTTGGTTGCCGTTTTGTCCTAGCCAGAGTGTCCTTTGCCTTACAGAAGCTTTGCAGTTTTATGAGATCCCATTTATCGATTCTTGATCTTAGAGCATAAGCCATTGGAGTTTTGTTCAGGAAATTTTTTTCCAGTGCCCATGTGTTCCAGATGCTTCCCTAGTTTTTCTTCTATTAGTTTGAGTGTGTCTGGTTTGATGTGGAGGTCCTTGATCCACTTGGATTTAAGCTTTGTACAGGGTGATAAGCATGGATCGATCTGCATTCTTCTACATGTTGACCTCCAGTTGAATCAGCACCATTTGCTGAAAATGCTATCTTTTTTCCATTGGATGGTTTTGGATCCTTTGTCAAAAATCAAGTGCCCATAGGTGTGTGGGTTCATTTCTGGGTCTCCAATTCTATTCCATTGGTCTATCTGTCTGTCTCTGTACCAATACCATGCAGTTTTTATTACTACTGCTCTGTAATACTGCTTGAGTTCAGGGATAGTGATTCCCCCTGAAGCTCTTTTATTGTTGAGTATAGTTTTAGCTATCCTGGGTTTTTTGTTATTCCAGATGAATTTGCAAATTGTTCTGCCTAACTCTTTGAAGAATTGGATTGGTAATTTGATGGAGATTGCATTGAGTCTGTAGATCACTTTTGGTAAAATGGCCATGTTTACTATATTAATCCTGCCAATCCATGAGCATGGGAGATCGTTTCATCTTCTGAGGTCTTCTTCAATTTCTTCCTTCAGAGTCTTGAAGTTCTTATTGTACAGATCTTTTACTTGCTTGGTTAAAGTCACACTGAAGTACTTTATATTATTTGGGACTATTATGAAGGGTGTCGTTTCCTTAATTTCTTTCTTGGCTTGTTTCTCTTTTGTGTAGAGGAAGGCTACTGATTTATTTGAGTTAATTTTATACCCAGCCACATTGCTAAAGTTGTTTTTCAGCATTAGTAGTTCTCTGGTGGATCTTTTTGGATCACTTAAATATACTATCATATCATCTGCAAATAGTGATATTTTGACTTCTTCTTTTCCAATCTGTATCCCCTTGACCTCCTTTTGTTGTCTGATTGCTCTGGCTAGAACTTCAAGAACTATATTGAATAAGTAGGGAGAGAGTGGGCAGCCTTGTCTAGTCCCTGATTTTAGTGGGATTGCTTCAAGTTTCTCTCCATTCAGTTTAATGTTAGCCACTGGTTTGCTGTATATGGCTTTTACTATGTTTAGGTATGGGTCTTGAATTCCTATTCTTTCCAGGACTATTATCATGAAGGGGTGTTGAATCTGTCAAATGGTTTCTCAGCATCTAGCATGATCATATGGTTTTGTTCTTTCAGTTTGTTTATATAATTGATCATGTTGATGGTTTTCCGTATATTAAACCATCCCTGCATCCCTGGGATGAAGCCTACTTGATCATGGTGGATGATTGTTTTGATCTGCTCTTGGATTGGGTTTGCCAGAATTTTATTGAGTATTTTTGATCGATATTCATAAGGGAAATTGGTCTGAAGTTCTCTTTTTTTGTTGGGTCTTTGTGTGGTTTAGGTATAAGAGTAATTGTGGCTTCATAGAAGGAATTCGGTAGTGCTCCATCTGTTTCAATTTTGTGGAATAGTTTGGATAATATTGGTATGAGGTCTTCTATGAAGGTCTGATAGATTTCTGCACTAAACCCATCTGGACCTGGGCTCTTTTCGGTTGGGAGACCTTTAATGACTGCTTCTATTTCCTTAGGAGTTATGGGGTTGTTTTAACTGGTTTATCTGTTCCTGATTTAACTTCAGTACCTGGTATCTGTCTAGGAAATTGTCCATTTCCTGCAGATTTTCAAGTTTTGTTGAATATAGGCTTTTGTAGTAAGATCTGATGATTTTTTGAATTTCCTCTGAATCTGTAGTTATGTCTCCCTTTTCATTTCTGATTTTGTTAATTTGGATACACTCTCTGTGTCCTCTCGTTAGTCTGGCTAAGGGTTTATCTATCTTGTTGATTTTCTCAAAGAACCAACTTTTGGTTCTGTTGATTCTTTCTATGGTCCTTTTTGTTTCTACTTGGTTTATTTCAGCTCTGAGTTTGATTATTTCCTGCCTTCTACTCCTCCTGGGTGTATTTGCTTCTTTTTGTTCTAGGGCTTTTAGGTCAAGCTGGTGACATATGCTCTCTCCTGTTTCTTTCTCCAGGCACCGAGAGCTATGAGTTTTCCTCTTAGCACAGCTTTCATTGTGTCCCATAAGTTTGGGTATGTTGTACCTTCATTTTCATTAAATTGTAAGAAGTCTTTAATTTCTTTCTTTATTTCTTCCTTGACCAGGTTATCATTGAATAGAGCATTGTTCAACTTCCATGTATATGTGGGCATTCTTCCCTTATTGTTATTGAAGACCAGCTTTAGGCTGTGGTGGTCTGATAGCACGCATGGGATTATTTCTATCTTTCTGTATCTGTTGAGGCCCATTTATGACCAATTATATGGTCAATTTTGGAGAAAGTACCATGAGGAGCTGAGAAGAATGTATATCCTTTTGCTTTAGGATAGAATGTTGTATATGTATCTGTTAAGTCCTTTTGTTTCATGACTTCTCTTAGTCTGTCTACGTCTCTGTTTAATTTATGTTTCCATGACCTGTCCATTGATGAGCGTGGGGTGTTGAAATCACCTACTATTATTGTGTGAGGTGCAATGTGTGTTTTGAGCTTTATTAAGGTTTTTTTTTAATGTATGTAGGTGCCCTTATATTTGGGACATACATGTTTAGGATTGAGAGTTCATCTTGGTGGATTTTTCCTTTGATGAATATGAAGTGTCCTTCCTTATCTTTTTTGATGACTTTTAGTTGAAAGTTGATTTTATTTGATATTAGAATGGCTACTCCAGCTTGCTTCTTCCGACCATTTGTTTGGAAAATTGTTTTCCAACCTTTTACTCTGTGGTAGTGTCTGTCTTTGTTTGTTTCCTAAGGTGTGTTTCTTGTAGGCAGCAGAATGCAGGGACCTCATTGCGTATCCAGTTTGTTAATCTATGCCTTTTTCTTGGGGAGTTGAGACCATTGATGTTGAGAGATATTAAGGGACAGTGATTATTGCTTCCTTTTATATTCATATTTGGATATGAAGTTATGTTTGTGTGCTTTTCTTCTCTTTGTTTTGTTGCCACGATGATTACTTTGCTTTTTCTAGGGTATACCTTGCCTCCTTATGTTGGCTTTACCATTTATTATCCTTTGTAGTGCTGGATTTGTAGAAAGATATTGTGTATATTTGGTTTTGTCATGGAATATCTTGGTTTCTCCATCTATGTTAATTGAGAGTTTTGCAGGATACAGCAACCTGGGCTGGCATTTGTGTTCCTTTAGGGTCTGTATGACATCTGTCCAGGATCTTCTGGCTTTCATAGTCTCTGGCGAAAAGTCTGGTGTGATTTTGATCGGTCTGCCTTTATCTGTTACTTGACTTTTTTCCCTTACTGCTTTTGATATTCTTTCTTTATTTTGTGCATTTGGTGTTTTGACTAGTATGTGACTGGAGAAGTTTCTCTTCTGGTCCAATCTATTTGGAGTTCTGTAGGCTTCTTGTATGCTTATGGGCATCTCTTTTTTAGGTTAGGGAAGTTTTCTTCTATGATTTTGTTGAAGATATTTACTGGTCCTTTGAGCTGGGAGTCTTCACTTTCTTCTATACCTATTATCCTTAGGTTGGATCTTCTCATTGAGTCCTGGATTTCTTGTATGTTTTGGACCAGTAGCTTTTTCTGCTTTACATTATCTTTGACAGTTGTGTCAATGATTTGTATGGAATCTTCTGCTCCTGAGATTCTCTGTTCTATCTCTTGTATTCTGTTGGTGATGCCTGTGTCTACGACTCCTTGTCTCTTCCTTTGGTTTTCTATATCCAGGGTTGTTTCCCTGTGTTCTTTCTTGATTGCTTCTATTTCCATTTTTTAATTACTTCAACTGTTTGATTTTGTTTTCCTGGAATTCTTTCAGAGATTTTTCTGATTCCTCTCTATAGGCTTCTACTTTTTTATTTATGTTTTCTTGCATTTCTCTAAGGGAGTTCTTCATGTCTTTCTTGAAGTCCTCCAGCATCGTGATCAAATATGATTTTGAATCTAGATCTTGTTTTTCTGGTGTGTTTGGATGTTCACTGCTTGCTTTGGTGGGAGAATTGGGCTCCGATGATGCCATGTAGTCTTGGTTTCTGTTGCTTGGGTTCCTGTGCTTGCCTCTCTCAGTCAGATTATCTCTGGTGTTACTTTGTTCTGCTATTTCTGACAGTGCCTAGACTGTCCTATAAGCCTGTGTGTCAGGAGTGCTGTAGACCTCTTTTCCTGTTTTCTTTCTGCCAGTTATGGGAACAGAGTGTTCTGCTTTCAGGTATGTAGTCTTTCCTGTTTACTGGTCTTCAGCTGTTTCTGTGGGCCTGTGTCCTGAGTTCACCAGTCAGGTCGCTTGGAGCAGAAAAGTTGGTCTTACCTGTTGTCTCGAGGATCAAGTTTGCTAGTGGGGTGTTGCTTATGAGCTCTCAGCAAGGCCAGCAACCAGGAGGACCTGCCCCACCCTTTCTGGCAGCCCCTGTACACCAGGGTCCCAGATGGCCTTTGGTGTTTTCCTCTGGAGTCTGAAATGTGGGCAGAGTGTAGTCTCTTCTGGCTTCCCAGGTGTGTCTGCCTCTCTGAAGGTTTAGCTCTCCCTCCTACGGGATTTGGGTGCAGAGAACTGTTTATCCGGTTGGTCCCTTCAGGTTCCAGCAGTGTCTCAGGCGCAGGGGACCTGCTGCTCCGGTGCCCTTATCTACGGGATCCCAGAGGCCGTATATAGTTTCCTCTTGGGCCAGGGATGTGGACAGGGGTGGGCAGTTTTGGTGGTCTCTTTCACTCTGCAATTTCAGGAGTGCCCACCTGTCTGGGCAGTGAGCTCTCTCTCCCACAGGGTTTGGCAGCAGTGAGCTGCTTGCGTGGATGGCGAGGTGGGAATCCCGCTAAAAACTGGAAGTGTCTGGTCCTAGAGGAATTTTGCCTCCGTGTGTACTGAGGCCACTAGTCAGGTCGCTTGGAGCAGAAAAGTTGGTCTTACCTGTGGTCCCGAGGCTCAAGTTTGCTCGTGGGGTGTTGCTTATGAGGTCTCTGCGAGGGTAGCAACCAGTAGGACCTGCGCCGCCCTTTCCGGGAACCCCCGTGCACCAGGGTCCCAGATGGCCTTTGGTGTTTTTTTCTGGAGCCCAAAATGTGGGCAGAGTGTAGTACTACAAGCCCATTTTTAAAGGTAACTTCCCAGGTCTAAAAGATGCCAGAACTGCCCCCATCCACTTAGTACTCCTGGAAAACTACATTGAACAATGCTACCCTTGTTCATAATTTATTCAATGAGTTTCAGTTATGACTGTTATATAACATGGTCATGTTGCAGCGAAGAGACAAGGAAATAAATACACACACACACACAGAGATAGATAGATAGATAGATAGAGAGAGAGAGAGAGAGAGAGAGAGAGAGAGAGAGATTGTCCATGTTAACAATAAATTTACTTTCCGTAAGACAATAAACTCTTGATGAGTTCCAGGCTAGGGAATCAGAAAGAGAGTGAAAGTACATTTCCAACATTCTCCTTTTTTTGGTCCTTATGTACTTGATGTTCCATCTTCCTTCAGGAAAGAGATAGGATCTTCTCCATTCCTGATCTCTCTCTTTCTACTTTAAACTCCTCTTGGGAAGCAGTCATCTTAATTTGAATTGCATTTTTGTAGGGTCTTTATTGACCCTCTGTACTCTCCTTCCCCCTTCTGCTGCTTGTGAGGCTAGGAGCAGAGATGTAAAAGAGACAGTGACTGATATTAGTCCTGGTTAGAAAGAAGAGCCACAGCAGAAGATGCTGAGAGAACACTTTGAAAAGAGCTCAAATCAATAGATTCATGAGGACCCAGTGCCAAATCTGGGTGTCATGCACATTTCTCAATGGGACTAACTGAAAGAACAAACTGCAATTGCTTTTCCCTGTGAAACTCACAAAGACTGTTGAGGGCTTATGTAAATATCAACTATTTTTAATGAGTATTATGTCCAACAGAGAAAGTCACAGGTCTGTGTGATCTCAGCCCATGTACTTCTTGGGTGGGACAAACAATATCATGGTTACTTTCTCCTCCATTTTTTCATGTGTTTTCAAACTAATGACACTGCCTATGGACATTAGGCATACCTACTTACTCCTGCTTCTTTCAATGGCTCCTCTCCCAATAACTGGGTTTTGGAAGCCCAGTTAAAATTTAAGGTAAGTCCCATGAAACCATGGGTACAAGCCATTGAATTTCTTCCTCTTTTTTGCCCCTGCTTTATTGTTTCAAACCCATACATCTAAGCTACATTGTGTACTGTTTCCTTCTCTATACATGTTTTTTCCTCTGCTCTTGATTCTGCTGTCATGTTGTACCTTGCTTTTATTTTCACATTTCAGATACAGTGAAACAGACATTCTAGAGAAAAAGATGAAGCAGATATTATCCCTTAATGAGTCCTTTTTAGATGTCTTGTTGTTTTTATTTTCTATGTTCAGTAGTCTCTAGAATACAGAGATGAATCTAAGATACATGTACATATTGCCAAGATTCTCTCCTAAACAAGCATTCCTTCTGTCTTAATTAAGAAATGAAACACAGACTGACATATAATAAATTTTATAAAAAGACATGGGAGTAAAAACGTCCATCTAAGGAAAATAGATTCCAATCCACAAGAAATCTAGACTGCCATAATTCATCTAATTGTTAGAAATTAGCTGATTTCCCTGATGCATGAGGGTCAATATGTACTTCAGAGATTGTTTTAGCTGTGTTGTTCCTTCACAAGCAGGAAAGCTTAACCAGGCAAAATGTGAAAATAACATCAATGTCACAGTTCTGCGTGCCTGGGAAGGCTTCATCTTCCTAGTGCTCACAGTGGAGGATTGAACATAAATTTGAGGGACTACTGAATCTGAAAAACTACTCTTTTCCTCGTGAAGAGAAGGACAAGGGAATAACCAAGGGATGCTCTGATGAGAAAGATGGTAACTAGCCACCATTCACTTGACCACGTAGGCCCTGGAAAAAAAAGCCTCATTTTTTTTTTTATATATTTGTGCTTGGCCCAAATATAAGTTAATGAATGGAGTAAGTGACTTCTAGTCAGAGTCTAAAAATATCTACCCCAAACTCCCCTTCTTGGGTCAGGATGGCTTTCTAGTTTTTGAGTGAATGCATTGTGCCTCTGAGAACAGCTGAAAACTAAAGTCCTTCTAATAGGTGTTGCTAGTGTTTACCCCATGACATAAAGTTCCTGGCTATGGAAACAGCAAATGGGAGAAGAGAGAGAAGACTTGACTTACACTCTCCCAAACACTTTCTCCAGTGTCACAGTGTCTTCCTCCTCTGACTCCTGCTGGAGTCTATAAACACCAGTTTGAGGATGCTTTGATGTTTGTCTGCTGCTTTTGTCTACTACTTTCATTCATTCAGATCAAAATCATGGCAGATCACTATTCTGACTATACAATGCACAAGATGGGCTATCTTATGCTTTCTATGGGATACGATTAAGTACTTACAAAGCCGCAGTTTAATTTGTAACTATAATTTTTAAATTATGCTATATATGTAGTTTGAACATTTTTTAGATAAGAAGATAAATTTATTTAATGGTACTATTGTGCCATTGCTGTTTACAAAAGGAAAGAAAACCAGTAAGAAGGAGAAGAATGTTTAAGAATGCAAATATTTTTAGTAAAGATGGATTTTTTAATATCTAATAAAATTAGGATGACTGAGTGTTTTATTCAGAGTGGGAAAGAAATGTAAAAAAGGCCTGAAAAAGTTATGAAGGTCTGAGTGAGTTATACAAGAGACATGAAATATGAGACATAGAGAGACAGAGACAGAAGCAGAGAGACAGAGAGAATATATATTCATATATATATATTTGTATATATTGTGTATGTATGTATTGTGTATATGTGTATGTGCAAACTATTCCAGTCACTATACAAATATGTATGGATGTTTCTAAAAATCTAAAAATAGTTTTCCCTTATGAGCACTCTAAAATTGAAACTTTTAAAATGTTTCCTATAAGACTATGTAGTCGTGCTCTCCAGTTTCTAGCTGTGACTAACATGCTCTGATATTCAGTCCATAGTAGACTTTCATCAAAATGAAGATGTTCTCATTAATATTTTGTTTTAGTTTCTAGTCACAAGTAATGAATTGGTAGTGAGGAGAATTTCCAGTATGATATATTACACAATGTTGGAACAAAACCACTACAGCAAAATTCTACTTAGTCATTTATGATAATAACAATCAGGAAGAATGCAAAGCTACTGAGAAATGATGTGTATCATGAAATGTAGAGATGATGACTGAAAGAAGACACACCAAAGTGTTTTTCACATGTTAGAGGAGAAGTTGCCTAGGAAACTGTGATGGAAGACACAAATGCTGGTTGCTGAACACAATAAGACTGGCTAGGACAGTAGATAAAAAGCAGCAAATGATGGCAATGCAAATAGATAACTGGGACAGCAAATCTGAGGACAGGGGACTAGTGCCTAGTTCAGTCTTGTGTCTGCTTAGCAAATGGGAGGTCCTGAGTTCAATACCAGCACTGGAAAAAAAAACTAAAAGACTACTATCATGGCAAAGAAAGCAATGTAGGTAGTACAAATAAAGTGATCAAATATTACATCAGGCTCAGAAACAAGACGCATAGAGAAATAATAGAGAATTTACAACATAGAGTCATACCACTGTGATGGGGATGGTGAATCTAGAGGCAAGGATGGACTTTTGAAACCTACCATCAGCTCATAATGTTGTTGGAATAAAATTTTGGATCAATTTATTACATAGTTCTCAATTTTAAAACTTCGATATATATAAGGAAACTTATTAGACATAATAATACAACTCTTCATTTCGATGTCAACATGTGTGTGTCAGTAACTTACATACTTCACCTCTCCATTCTTAATTTTAAGTTGAGGCCATGCACATAGGATTTAAGGTAACTTTCAAATTCTAAACAAGGCATACATTGACTGGGTTTGATACCATTAATTTCATACTTTTTTCTACTTGGTAAAAACATGATCCTTAAGGGGAAAGTGAATTTAAAGTTTCATTAGATTGGTTTAGAGTAATGTACACAAAAATAATTATGTAAAAAATATACGGGGTTGGGAATTTAGCTCAGTGGTAGAGCGCTTGCCTAGCAAGCGCAAGGCCCTGGGTTCGGTCCCCAGTTCCGAAAAAAAGAACCAAAAAAAAATACACAAAATAACTATATTTCTGTTTTTATTCAGTTGTACTTTAGTGTTATTTGGGTGCTGACTTCAATCTGTAAGCCTAATGGGGTTAATTAAGGATCTCAAATATAATTTGAAAATGTTTACAGACAGCACAGTTCAGATCGCCAACCCCAAGTGTGGATATTGCTATATTCATGACACAATATTTATTTGAGAGGTCATCGTGTTACTTGCCAGGTTAAACATTTGTAATTTGGATCCAGCTTTAATATCCCTTTTCAAAAAAGATAACCAAAAACCAACCAACCAACCAACAAACAAACAAACAAAAAATCCAAAGCCACAGGCTGCTATACACTTCATGAACAGGTCTTTTCAATTGACTGGTTTGTTAGGATTACAAAAGGCAGATCAGCCAACAACAACAGGTCCCTTACATGTGGATGTTAATTAAAATGTTGACATGCTAAAACCATTTATAGGGACAAGTCTTCCTTCAGTACTCACAAACCAACATCATGTTGGAGGCAAATCTGTTAATAGAATTTGTCCCCAGGGTGACCAAAGGCAGATCAGGTAAAGCCTTGTTTGTCTGCTGTGTGAGAGTGTGGGAGTAAACCACTGGGTCTGAGTTACTTCTTGTGACCACACAGTGGTTAATTTGTGTTTCTTCTGTCAAATATCATTTTAAAGGTGACTCTTCTGCATTTTAAAATGCACATCAGTGTGCAGCATCAGAAGAAAGCCTAAGTATGTCTAGAGATTTGCTACCATTACAGGTTTAAAATGATTTCCAGAAAATTTATTTTAAGTTTTATAGTATTCTGGATCTTTGCATCTATGTAGTGTTACAGTTTTGAAACTAAAATAATTTAACTTCTCATATTTGCTTTTAATATTGCTGTGAGGTAAGAAATCTTTTTTTTTTAAATTGAGCAATAATATTTATAAAGAAACCAACATTTTAGGATGTAGCAACAACAGACACAACAAATGATATGACAACAAAAATTAATTTAAATAAGTAAAATACCTTTCAGAGTTCACCTAGTAAGTAATTTCTATCTCAGAATTACACTACTTCCTTTCTCTAAGCAGGTGTCTATAACAGCAGATGACATAAATTATAAATTAGACACATCAACAAATTTACAATAGAATAAAATGAGTATACCAGTAGACTGTGAATGTTGCCCCTCTTTCTCACTCAGAGTACTTTATTGCAGGGTAAAGGATATTATGCATTATGTGAGATTGTAGTGAGAGCTGAAGAAGACACAGTATGACTTCTGAATTGCTAAAACCACAATGTTTTCCTTTGGAGCCATTAATGAAATAAGGGTGAAAACAGGCAATCTTAAAAGTAGACCTAAAAATAAATAGTTAAATTACTAGCAGACAGGTGGGCAGGTAACTTAAAATATGGGCACTCTGAACAAAGGGATGACTAAATTCTTGGGCAGGGAGAAGCAGGGTGCTTTAAGATCTCACAATCTAACTCAAAATAATGTAATTTCAAATATTACCTATTTATTCCTGAAATTTTCTATTTGATACTTTCAGACAGCTATTGGCCCCAGGGAATTAAAATCAGGGAGAACATAATCTCAGGAAAGAAAAAGAGAACTGTGTAACTTATGCAGTTATAACCAACTGAGCATTTCTGATGTACATAGTCATATTTATACTTTACCTTTAAGTACCATGATGCTGTGTTCAGTTCATCTTAATAGTGTCACCACAAGTTTAGGGAGCCCCACCTTAAGGATCCTAATGTTATAGAGAAAATTGGGGGCTTCTCAGTCTTCTTAATGAAAGAAGTAAACTTGTGGAGATGTTTTAGCACGTTTTGTTATTAACGCTTAAAGGAGAATCCACAGGATAGGCAAGATATAAATCTTGGCAGCTGTCTAGGAGGAATACCAAAAGTGTAAGGAATCCCAGAGTTTTAGGGAATACAGACAGGCATGAGAGAGAGAGAGAGAGAGAGAAGAGAGGAAGGATAAAGAGAGAAAAGGAAGGAAGAGCGGAAGAAAGAAAAGAAGAAAGAAAAGAAAGAAAGAAAGAAAGAAAGAAAGAAAGAAAGAAAGAAAGAAAGGAAGGAAAAGGAAGGAAGGGAAGGAAGGAAGGAAGGAAGAAAGGAAGAAAGAAGTAAAGTGACTCCTTTTCTGGATAATTCCGAAAAGTGGGCAGGTTTAACAGAGGTACAGGACTGCTACTCCATAAGCAACTGCAAGGGCTGAGATTTTGAGAAATAAACATGCACAATCATCTCATTAAGGGAATAATTATTTCTCCAATTTTAGAATGAATTAGCCTTCCTGGGGGTTGCTTATCCAGGTGACTGAATGGACAAATAGATTAACTCACGTCATATGTAGCTGGGAATAGATACAACACGTAAGAGCAAGAGCTTCCTCTTAATCGACTCCCAATACTGATGAAAGGATCAGGTATGGCCAAATTGCACTATTCACAGACTATATCTTGTCTTCCACTGTCTCTGTGGTGATGATGCTTTAGGATGACCTGCATGTCCAGTCTCCCAACCCTCACATTCTTGCTAAATCATCACCTGCTAGTGCACAGGAGCCTGGCCATTTGCTTCCAATAAACTTCCAACATTTGGGCAGAGTCCTTTGTTATATACCTTTATGCATCTTCCTGTTTGAATTAATCCAGCCAATATCAACATGCGTTACATAAAATAAATAACATTCTCTTTGCACAATAGCCACCATAGAAATGCTCTCTGAACTGAAATACCCATGAAACTAAGACTTTTCATTTATAAAATAACACTTCACACCGGATAGGACATGTAAAAATATGGAAAATTATTGATTGGATCAGTAAATCACCAGAAATGAACTTGAAAGACTCAGGCTATAGTTAATAATATCAGATCTTAATAAAATTTACTTTAAAGGTTAAAAATGCCATTAAAGGCTTTGTAGTAAAAAAAAGTGCCTGTTTTATCAGTATTAATTACCACATAGTATTCCTTAATATGAACAGAAATAATGCTGTCCTGTATCATTCTAATTTCCACTTATAAAAAAGTATGTGATTATTTGGAAAATGTTGTATTAATTTCACAGGATTTATGATTTTACAATTTTGATTCTATTTTTGTCCATTTACATTTATTTTCCTCAAGGAATTCTAATTTTACACATCTATCATCTCATGCATGAGGAACTTGTTCTGATTTAATAGTATTTTAACACTTTTCTAAAAATGAAACTATTTTTATGACATCCATGGCCTGTTTAAAATATTTCAATAGCATAATAATAAGAACAAATTCTCTCCTAGGACTCTAATAAGACTCCGCCTGACATGCCGGTCATATATTTCCTGTATGGCACTGCAGAATTTATCTGGGGCATAGAATATGGGGATAAATAAACTTAGAATCCATTATGTGGCCTCCAGCTAAATAAGTTGCCTAAGTTCTAAATTCATTCTCTATAAAAGAGATAATATTTTTCCAGAGTTGTCATAGGCAGGCAAGGGAGTAAAATAACCTCCTAACTTCAAAACTGAGTTTATATATATATATATATATATATATATATATATATATATATATTTGTCAAAGACAGAGATAAGTTTCCAAAAGTGAAACAAAGAGAAAGCTAAGTTTCTCAGTACAAATGAATAAATAAATAAACAGACAGGGGTAAATAACAGCAAAGAGAAAAGGATTTGGATGTGCTGGAAGGCAGAGGGACTGAGAACACAGTTAATGGCCAGAGACTGCTGAGAAACTTTCCCACTGAGTGATAATTCTAAAATTCTAGGAAGTGATAAAACGTAACTTTATTGCCCCAACAATTGATATAGTCTTTTGCACACAAGAGTTCCTACTATGAGTGTTGTTTGTGGAAATCAAGTTTAAGGAACAACTGGCTATTACCTATGGCCTTGGGAAATCAAAAGTTTTACCAGTGTGTAGTAGCACTCTTGAGAACTGACTTCTGGGGACCCAGAAGCTAGAGGAGCAACTGACTTGGAAAAAGATTACAAGCTGACTAGAAATGAAGCCAGCTGAACTCAAGTTCCCAGAAGGATATGGAAGGAAAGACTCAAAATAGACTTAAAAACATCTCAAAGGACATATTTGCTGAACCCAGTTCCTGTCTGTATTACACAAGGTTTCTCAATGCCTAAAATAGACTCTATTGATAAAATAGTCAGTCAGCACTGAATAAAACAAAGTTTGAGACAGACTACACAGGTTTTAAGTATTATTTTACTAGATGTCAAAGAATACATTAAAGAGAACTTATTGAAATAAATCAATCATTCAAAAACTGTGAATCAAATATAATTATAAGCATTTATTAATTATTTACATTCAGCACTGTAAGTTTTTTATTTGTACATCCATAATTATTAAACATAAATCAAATGCTATGACATCCAATAGTTAGTTGTCCTTGTCATAGATTTTTATAAATCATTGTGCATGTGGCACTGGCTGGAATCTCTCCTCGTGGAGCTCATGTTAGAACCTTTTCTGATACTTATGAAATCTCCCCTTCCTGCACTGCGATGGTCCAACACCTACCCTTCCCCTCATTCTCTCTCTCCTTTTTCTTCTAAGCAAGCTTTATTTGAACTATATTTATGAGTTTTCTCTCAGTTACACAAGCTCCAGTAAATTGAAGGTTTCATTTTATTTTCTTCAGTCTTGTTTCTTCCGAGCTTAGAATCACACCTGTCATAAAAGAAACACTCAATGAATATTTGTTTACCAAACAAGTCAGCTAATGACATTTACAAAGGGAGACATTTGAACATTCTGCACTTTTACCAGTTTTAGATTTGACTTACCTAATAAGTGCTGGGTGATATACTTGCCTTGTACACATTGGGAGGCATTCAACACAAATTTTTTCAGCAAAGCCTTGGTACACAGAAGACAAAATTCTCATCATTTCCACCCACATTTACTTTAAATCCACATTTTATAGACCAGGTCTCTTTGAGGATTCCACTCTTCAAAACTATGTTTTTAGTCTAGGGATCCTCAATTTGCTGAGAGTACTGTGACAAGTTATTTCAGACTGTTTAATTTATGCACAAACAACACATATTGCTTCCTCACAGCTCTTCAGGCAGAGGTCCAAGATCAAAAATCCAGAAGATTCACTATGTAAGCATGCTCCATTCATAATAGGTGGTACCTTTGCTGTGTCCTCACATGGTGAAAGGAGCAACCCAGGTCCTCTGTACTTCTTTTATGAGGGCCCTAACCCACTCATGATGCCTCCACCCAGATGCTGTCATTTCCTAAGGCTCTGCCTCTGAATGTCATTGAACTGAGGATTAGGCATTAACATGCAAATCAGTAGGAGTGTGCAGATACTCCCACAAAGTAATAAAACCCCAAGAAAAGAATTATAATTGTTCAAGATTAATCACTTTAAAAATATTAGAGAATAATTTCTGTGGGATGAAATACTACTTTATATCATCACTGGGCTCTTTCTATAAGGGATTAATTTCTTTTTCTTCTTGAGATTTTTTAAACATGCTGTCTATGATAGCCTCTAAGCTGGTACAATTACCAATACTGCCTACCAAGCACACTTGTCTCTGGATGGCAACCGCTCAAGTATCTCTGCCTGAACTTCCTTCTTCTATTACCAAGACCATGGTGATGCTAAACTTGAGAGACTGCTTTTTATATAGCGCCTTTCAAGACCCTGCACATAGCTGTATATTTATAGTTCTTGTCATTGTTTATTAAAGCCCTTTCTTGAATCTTTATACTTCTCACATGCCTACACACATATTGAACTGGGCCTTTCCCTGTTGCCTCAGAGAGTAGAGTTATGACTCCATGGCTCAGATTTAGGTCAGATCCCAATCAACTATCCCTCTTGTATGACTGTAGGACTCCATTTCCCATTTTTCCTTTCAGTTTCATTATTTACAAAAACAAATAAGCAAACAAACAAGTCAAGTGGGAAGAGAACTCCAGGGGAAGAGAGAGTTTACTTTGGTAGTATCACAGCTGTTTAGTAAACAGATGAAATTTTATCCATGAAATCCAGAGCAGAGCAAAAATGTAAATTGCAATTTTGAATATCTGGAAGACAAGTTCATAATTTTATTTATAAATAAACATAGAGTCAGCATTACTCTTTAGTAAAATAATTATCCCCCAAGCTCACAAACTTAACCTTCAGAATCACAAAGTGATTCAAAGATCAAAAGGGGAAAAAAAAGCTGTGAGTGCAGTCATAATTAAAATGTCATCATAATAAAGTGACAGGCTACTTTTGATTCCTTGGGGTTTAGGAACAAACAACTTGCTCAGCACATTTTGGCTGGGTGTTTTTTAAAAAAAACAAGATTAGTTACCTAATTACAAGGCCTGTGAATGGAAAAACACAACTGTGGTGCAGCTAAAGAAGGGGAAGAGAACATGTTCTATATTAAAAAGCAGTCAAGACGTTTTAAAGTGTAGGTGGTATGGTTTGCTTTGCTTTTGCTTGTTTGTTTGTTTATTTTGTTTTGTTAGTTCTTATATTGGTTCTTTCAAGAGTCTTATAAGGGACTCTGTGTGTGTGTGTGTGTGTGTGTGTGTGTGTGTGTGTGTGTGTGTGTGTGTTTGCACATACACGTGGCACATGTCTGCATGTGACCAAAGAATGAGCATAAAAATATCCCCAAAGAATTCTATAATATCTATTAACAGAGAAATAAACATTCTTCTCTATTTTAGTTGTATTTAAATACATGTGGCACATAAAGGTGTGATTAATGCTAAAAGTACACATTTCATGTTAAGAAAGTGTGTCCTCAGTGTAGAATATGTAGGGATGTAGTAAGAAAATTGGATTTACGTAGTTGTGAAGTTACCAGGTAAGCATGGTTTGTCTTTTACCCATGAACAAAGGGGAAACACAAGGGAAACCAATTTATGAGTGCTTGTGTTTGTGTGTGTGTGTCAGGGGGTGGTCTTCCTAACAGGATTCCCCTAAAAGGGAATCTTCCAAAATAACTCGAGTATGACATTTACCTCAAGAAAGTTCTAGGGACCCACCATTGTGGGAGAAGTCAAACAAATAAATTCACTGTTTATACTACTGTATATATACACCACACTGTATAATTTCTGAATTCAGTTTAAAATATATTAAATATCTCTTTTATTTCTAGATAACCTAGCAATTTACAAATGATTTTATCAATAAAATTAGAAAGGGAAATAAATTCAAATAAAGAAATGTAAAATTATAAAAACAAAACAAATAAAAAATATTGGCTTACAGAGCACTGAATTGTTGTCCTAGGATAATTTCAGTCACCCAGGTATCCCAGTGATATCACATTACTCGTTCACTTCTAGCTAGTTCACTCCTTGGCTTGGCTTGGCTCTCCAGGACAGCAGCAGGATTCACTGAAGCAGCTGTGTGTCTTAGACTTAGAAGCTTCCTGGGGTCAGGGCTAAGGATATTACATTACATTCTCTGCTTCCACAGCTGCATGTACTTCGGTCTTCAGCATCCTTGATGCCATTATAAATAAAGAATATTTTCCTAGGTGGGAGTCCGAGCTTCTATTTCAAATTACTAGTCTGGAACTCACAGCTCCTCAGCCATTTCTTGGGACCTCTCTTTCTGTAGCTTCTCCCTGCACTGCTGGACTTCTATGAAAACTTTCTTTCACATGTCAGTATTCCCCAAATGACTAGAATAAGAAAAAGACTGTGTGTGTGTAGTAAATTTGGAGAAGCTGAGTTAATAAAAATTATTTCCTCTATGGAATCTGGGATTTAAAGTCCAAGTTGGAGAAAAGATGGAAAAATTTCTCAGAATCATTTTATTGGGGTATATTTATTTTCTATCAGTGGACGGTACTTTGAGAAGTGATTTTTGGACAGATACTATATAATTCTAATTCTATGCACTTTCAAAATTTCTCCAAATCATGTCTTTTCAACCTATGATTGCCAGAGAACAACAGTTTGGGTACCCAAACCCAAAAAGATATATCTATGAAACAATTCCTACACCTAACCTCAGGGAACATCACTGAAGTAGGAGCAGAAAGATTATAAGCCCCAGGGGTCTAGGAAGAACTCTGTGAGAGTATCTATCCCAGAAAAAGTTGGGAAGCTTAACTCATGCTACCATAACAATATGGCTGCCTAAAAAAGACTTTAACAAGTCTAATACCAATAGACCTGTTAATATGGAAGAAAAAAAATCTCACAGACCCCACCTCTAGACAACTGTAAGCAACTAATGACAACAAAATGAGGAAGAATTAGTCTTTCCCAGAGACAAGCCCCTTAATTGGGTAACTAATATCAAGTGAACTGTCTTCAAATCATTTCCACATAACAATAATGGGTCCAGCAATTAGTATTTATTTATTTAGACAGGCATATGCATACGCATGTTTATAGGAATAAGAATCAAAAAACATGAACAAAAAAGAAGAGGCCATGCATTTGACAGGAAGCAAGGGAATGGGAGGGGCTAAAGGACAGAGACATAGGAGGGGTTATAGTGAGGATAGAGAAGAAACAAAATTTAAAAAAAAAATAAATTTAAAAGTGCCGTAGCCTATATCAGGAAGGTTATCTCAGTTGATAACATTCTTAACAATCATGAAGAATTGAGTTCAATTCCTAGAATCCGCTTACAAATTCTGAGCATGGAGCTACACCCTTCTAATCTTAGATCTGAAGAGAACCAAGACAAGAGAATTCCTTGTGCTTATTGGACAGGCAATCCAGCCTTATTTCTGAGATCAAGGCCTATGAGAGACCATGTTCTAAAGGTGTCAAAGAATTTCTGAAAAATGGCATCAAAAATTTTCTTTTGGCATCCATATACAAGTACACACGAATTCATGTACACATATGCATGACAAGGTCGAACCTCAGCTTTTTCAGGAGTCCTAAGGAAATGGTATTTGGGAGCAGTGAAAAGAAAGACTCAAAGTCAAATAAGGGATTCAAACTGACACACTGTAAGTCTGCACAAGATGGCTTTCTGCTCAAGACAGTTCGTTCTGGTTGAGGCAGCTCTCTCCACTAGACAAATTCTAAAGGAGCTTTGTTCAGTCTCCATGGGTTTTCCTGCCAAAATAGAAAATCCTGTTAGAAAGAATTCTAAAAGAATTGTTTGCTCTCCAGAGATCTCCAGACAGTTCAGCTCTTGTAAGAAAAAAAAAAAATTCTAAAAGAGTACTGCTATCGGTCTCTGCTAGCTAATCTCATGCAGACTGAAAGTAAAGTCTTTTATTTACAGATCAATTTAGTCATTTATTTCAAGTTCCCTTTTGATTATCCCATGAATCAGCATTCCATGGTGTTAGACCCTTGACTCTCAGGAAGAAACAGCAAGTACTTTAAAAACCAAAAAAGAAAAAAAAACCCAAAAAAATATCAAACAATGAATATAATTTAAGAGCTCTGCCTGCCATTATAAGCACAGACAAGTTAGCTGGGCAAGATCTCACTCTAAGATCATTATTCTGATCATGCCTGGATATAAATTAGCTCTGTCTCAGGCTTGAACTCTGAACTTTCCTGCCTTTGTATCTGCCTACCTATGTATTTTTCTGACAAACTGGCTCCCAATGCAGTTGCCTTTGTTCTTTCATGACCATGAAGTTCCTCATGTAATTCACAATTGACAAATTACATATTTTTGAATTCATGTTTTCAGAGTTCTTGCCACAACCTTAAGTGCTGTCCTGAAGGTCTTAGCATTTACCTTTTTCCTGAGACAGTAGACACACCATCTCCTGGACTTGTCTTTTTTCTGATTATCATGGAGTCATTAGCCTTGGCAGAGAGGACATTCCCTCAAAGGTGGAATAAAGTAAAGTATACAAAAAAGCCTTACAACTAGCAACAATCAACCTACACCTTATTGGCTCCATTCCAGGGGCATGAAACCATATCACACCATCCCTTCCGAATGGCCAAGGAGGATCGGTACACACACACACACACACACACACACACACACACACACACACACACACACACGGAGGGAAAATTATGGGAGTGGTTAACTCTCTTCTCTTATCCTAAAAATCATAAAGCCCTGGGTATTTATCTAAATGTAGAAAATCAGAATTTCTGTTCTGTATCTTTCTTAACTATGTTTGATCAAGAAATGAAGGAAATGCTATATTATCTAACTTGAGCTCACATTTTGTCCATCTGCAGGCCAATTAAAAAGCTAGCTATACAGCCTTACTTATAATAGCCAGAAGCTGGAAAGAACCTAGATGACCTTCAACAGAGGAATGGATACAGAAAATGTGGTACATCTACACAATGGAATATTACTCAGCTATCAAAAACAATGACTTTATGAAATTCATAGGCAAATGGAGGGAACTGGAAAATATCATCCTGAGTGAGGTAACCCAATCACAGAAAAACATACATGGTATGCACTCATTGATAAGTGGCTATTAGCCCAAATGCTTGAATTACCCTAGATGCACAGAACACATGAAACTCAAGTAGGATGACCAAAATGCGAATGCTTCACTCCTTCTTTAAAAGTGGAACAAGAATACCCTTGGGAGGGAATAGGGAGGCAAAGTTTAGAACAGAGGCAGAAGGAACACCCATTCAGAGCCTGCCCCACATGTGGCCCATACATATATAGCCACCCAATTAGATAAGATGGATGAAGCAAAGAAATGCAGGCTGACAGGAATGGGATGTACATCTCTCCTGAGAGACACAGCCAGAATACAGCAAATACATAGGCGAATGCCAGCAGCAAACCACTGAACTGAGAACGTGACCCCCGTTGAAGGAATCTTAGAAAGGACTGAAAGAGCTGAAGGGGCTTGAGACCCCATATGAACAACAATGACAACCAACCAGAGCTTCCAGGACTAAGTCACTACCCAAAGATTCTACATGGACTGACCCTGGGCTCCAACCTCATAGGTAGCAATGAATAGCCTAGTAAGAGCACCAGTGGAAGGGGAAGCACTTGGTCCTGCCAAGAATGAACCTCCAGTGAACGTGATTGTTGGCGGGAGGGTGGTAATGAGGGAAGGATGGGGGGGGGACACCCATACAGAAGGGGAGGGGGAGGGGTTAGGGCATGTTGGCCTGGAAACCGAGAAGGAGAATAACAATCGAAATGTAAATAAGAAATACTCAAGTTAATAAAGACGGGGAAAGAAAAGCTAGTGATCGCTTCTTGTCCTCCTTATTTTGGGTATGTTATGTTTATAGGTTAGTTGATTGTTTAGGTCTCTGAATCTTATAATCTCACTGGTGGTAAGATGGGTATAATATGATTATATTGTTTGTTTGGGGTTTTTTTTGTTTGTTTGTTTTTTTGTTTTTTTTTTTTTTTGGAGCTGGGGACTGAACCCAGGGCCTTGTGCTTGCTAGGCAAGCGCTCTACCGCTGAGCTAAATCCCCAACCTATATTGTTAATTAAACTGGGTTGAAGGAAGTGAGGCAAAGAACTACATCAACTTTGAAAAGTTGATGTTACCTGGTGTGGTGGAAATAAAAAAAAAAAATTCAGAATTGACATAGGAATTAGGTCTGTCTTAGATGGAGGCTAGCATAAGTTTTGAAAACAAATGGACAGGATAAATGTACTTGAAACATGAGAAAACTAAGATAAAATTTCTGTGATACCTAATCATGATTGTCAACTTCATTGAAATGAGGTGTCCTGAGCAATTGAGTAAGATTCACTTCTGAGTTTATCTGTGATGGAAATTCCAGAAAGAAAGAGGAGAAAGAGGATGAGGAAGATGAGAAGGATGAAGTCTAGGATGAGGAGGAGAAGAGGAACTGTCCTGGATGGCCAGTATTATCCCATTCCCCAGTCTGGGCTGCCAAAAAGACCTCAACAAAGGAAAATACTAGCTCTCTCTCTCTCTCTCTCTCTCTCTCTCTCTCTCTCTCTCTCTCTCTCTCTCTCTCTATCTCTGATCATGGCAACTTTTCCTATCATTTCTTTTCCAATCATTTCCACCATGAAGTGATATCTCCAAAATAAATGGTGTTAAGGACTGCAATTTGCAAGCCAAAATGTACCTTCCTTCCTAAGAGTTTTTGTGCCAGGTATTTTGTTGTAGTGACAGAAAGCCACTAGAGTTATGGGCAGAATAAATGCTAAGAGTCTAATCATAACAATATGATATCACTGGGAGGCCTACTTTATTCTGAAGGGAAACAGAGGAGGAACAATGGGAGGAGTTGGGAAGAGGGGAGCCAGTAGTTGGGATGTATTATACTAGAGAAGAACAAAAAATAAATAAAATATAACTAACATCTCCAGAATTTTTAGGTGAACAAAATCCATAGCCCTTTGAAAGCAGGATTTCCATGTGGCATTGTGAAGTCAAGTGATAATGAAATGTGTTTCATAATTTTCATGAATATCTTTAAAATTAATCAAGTCATCATATAATGATTTATTATTTTATTTCTTGTTAACACTGAAAGATTCTACAAAGATGGTTCCTCTGGAAAAAGCTTAACTATTAATAACTATTAATCAACATCTTGATTTAGAAAAAAAATTTTTATAGATCTTTTTAGTGTTCATGAATATTTGCATATTTCCAATTTTAAACAAGTTGGGAGAAATAATATATATTGTTTAATTTGATATATTCAATAGAAACAAAAATGTCTGATATTGCATTTCTTATGAATTGAATACAGTTGTCTAGTCATTTTTTAATTGGAGAGTTTATTTATTTACATTTTAACCCCTTATCCAGATTCTCCTCCAGAAACACCTTATGCCATCCCCACTCCCCTACTTCTATGAGGGTGCTCCTCCACCTATCCATTCCTGCCTCCTCACCCTGGCATTCCCCTACACTGGGGCATAGAGCCTTCACAGGGCCAAGAGACTCCCCTCCCTTTGATGCCAGACAAAGCCATCTTCTACTACATATGCAGCTGAAGCCATGGGTCCCTCCATGTATTCTCTTTGGTTTGTGCTGGGGGATCTGATTGGTTGATATTGTTGTTCTTCCTATGGGGTTGCAAAGCCCTTTACTTCCTTCAGTCCTTTCTCTAACTTCTCCATTGGGGTCCCAGTGCTCAGTCTAATGGTTGGCTATGAGCATCTGCCTCTGTATTTGTTAGGCTCTGGCAGGGCCTCCCAGGAGAGAACTATAAAAGGCTCCTGTCAGCAAGCACTTCTTGGCATCCACCATGGTGTCTGGGTTCGGTGTATATTGGATGGATCCCCAGGTGGGGCTGTTTCTGGATGGCTTTTCCTTTAGTCTCTGCTCCACACTGTCTCCATATTTCCTTTAGACAGGAGCAATTCCAAGTTAAAAATTTGAGATGAATGGGTGGCGGCATCCCCCAACTGAAGGGTCATGCCTAACTTCTGGATATGGTCTCTACAGGTTCTCTCTACTTTGTTGGACATTTCAGCTAATCTCATTTCTGTTGGGTCCTCAGAGACTCTTTCTTTCCTGGAATCTGGAACTTGCAGAAGGCTCTTCCCAGTTGCCCATCCCCCATTGCTACACACCTCTGACCAAATTCCTAATCCTCTCCATTATCATCCTAGTCTCCTTCCATACCTTATCCTATTCTATTTTTGCCCCCCTTCCTCCCAAGTCCCTCCTACCACGTACCTCCCTTACACATTTTGTTCCTCCTTCTAAGAAGGAAGCATCCACACTTTGGTCTTCTTTCTTCTTGAACTTCATATGGTCTGGGAATTGTATCGTGGGTATTCTGAGTTTGGAGGTTAATATCTACTTAGCAGTGAATGCATACCATGTGTAGTTTTTGACTGGATTACCTTACTCAAGACAATATTTGCTAGTTTTGTCCATTTTCCTAAGTTTCATGAAGTCATTGTTTTTAATACTTGAGTAGTATTCCATTAAGTAGATGTGCCATATGTTCTATATCCATTCCTCTGTTGATGGACATCAGGGTTTCCAGCTTATAGCTATTATAAATAAAGCCGCTATGAACATAGTGGAGCATATGTCCTTATATGTTGGAGCATCATTTGGGTATATGCCCAGGAGTAGTATAGCTGGGTTCTCAGGTAGTACTATGTCCAATTTTCTGAGGAAACCTCCATACTGATTTCCAGAGTGGTTGTAACAGCTTGCAATCCCACCAACAATTGAAGAGTGTTCCTCTTTCTCCACATCCTTGTCAGCATCTGTTGTCACCAGAGTCTTTTTTATCTTACCCATTCTGCCTGGTGTGAGGTGAAATCTCAGGGTTGTTTTGTTTTGCATTTTCCTAATGACTAAGGATGCTAAACATTTCTTTAGGTATTTCTCAGCCACTCAAAATTCCTCAGCTGAGAATTCTTTGTTTAGCTCTGTACCCCATTTCTTAACAGGGTTATTTGACTCTCTGGACTCTAACTTCTTGAGTTCTTTGTATATTATCCCTCTATCAGATGTAGGATTGGTAAACAACTTTTTCCAATCTGTTGATTGCTGGTTTGTCCTAAAGACAGTGTTGTTTGCAATTTCATGATTCTTGCATTTATTGATACTTGATCTTAGAGAATAAACCATTAGTATTCTGTTGAGAAATTTTTCCCCACTGCCCATGTGTTTGAGGTTCTTCCCCAGTTTTTCTTCTATTAGTTTGAGTGTATCTGGTTTTGTATGGATGTTCTTGATCCACTTGGACTTGAGCCTTGTACAGGGCAATAATAATGGATCAATTTACCTTCTTCTACATGCTAACCTCCAGTTGAACCAACACCATTTGTTGAAAATGTTATCTTTTTTCTACTGTATGGCTTTACCTCCTTTGCCAAAGATCAAGTGGCCATAGGTGTGTGGGTTCATTCCTGGTCTTCAATTCTACTACACTGATGTACAAGCCTGTCTCTGTACCAATACCACACAGATTTTAATCACTATTTCTTTGTAATACTGCTTGAGGATGATTTCCCAAAAGTTCTTTTATAGTTGAGAATAGTTTTTGCTGTTGAATTTGCATATTGCTCTTTCTAACTCTATGAAGAATTGAGTTGGAATTTTGATGGGAATTGCACTGAAACTGTAGATTGCTTTTGGCAAGATGGTCATTTTTATGATATTAATCCTGCATATCCATGAACATGGGAGATCTTTCATCTTCTGAGATCTTCTTCAATTTCTTTGTTCATAGACTTGAAGTTCTTCTCAAACAGATCTTTCACTTGCTTGGTTAAAGTCACACCAAGGTATTTTGTATTATTTGGGACTATTGTCAAGGGTATCATTTCCCTAATTTCTATCTCGGCTTGTTTCTCTTTTGTGTAGAGGAAGGCTACTGATTTATTGGAGTTAATCTTATACCCAGCCACTTTGCTGAAAGTTGTTTATCAGGTTTAGCAGTTCTCTGGTGGAACTTTTGGGGTCACTTAAGTATACCATCATATCATCTGCAAATACTGATATTTAGACTTCTTCCTTTCAAATTGGTATCCCTTTGACTTCCTTTTGTACTCTGGTTGCTCTGACTAGGACTTCCAATACTATATTGACTAAATAGGGAGAGAGTGGACAGCCTTGTCTAGTCCCTGATTTTAGTGGGATTGCTTCAATTTCTCTCCATTTAGTTTGATATTAGCTACTGGTTTGCTGTATATTGCTTTTACCCTATTTAGGTATGGGCTTCGAATATCTGATCTTTCCAAGACTTTAACATGAAGAAGTGTTGAATTTTGTCGAATGTTTTCTCAGAATCTAATGTGAAAATCATGGATTTTTCCTTTGAGTTTGTGGATTACATTGATGGATTTCCATATACTGAACCATACCTACATCCTTGGCATCCCTATTTGAACATGATGGATGATCTTTTTGATGTGTTCTTGGATTCAATTTGTGAAAATTTTATAGAGTATTTCTGCATGGATATTCATAAGAGAAATAGACCTGAAGTTATGTTTCTTTGTTGGGTCTTATAGGGTTTAGGTATAAGCATAATTATAACTTTGTAGAAGGAATTGGGTGCTCCTTCTGTTTCTATTTTTTGGATTAGTTTGGACAGTATTAGTATTCAGTCTTCTATGATGGTCTGAAAGAATTTGGCATGAAACCTATCTGGTTCTGGGTTTTTGGGGTATTTTTTGCTTTTTTTTTTTTTGGTTGTGAGACTTTTAATAATTGTTTCTATTTATTTAGGAGCTATTGGACAGTTTATACAGTTTATCTGACCCTGATTGATTTAACTTTGGTACCTGGTATATGTCTAGAAAATTGTCCATTTCATCCAGATTTTCCACTTTTGTTGAATATGGGCTTTGTAGTAGGATCTGATGATTTTTTTAATTTCCTTGGATTCTGTTGTTATGTCTCCTTTTCCTTTTCTTATTTTGTTTATTTGAAAACACTCTCTGTGCCCTCTGGTTAGTCTGGCTAAGGGTTTATCTATCTTGGTGATTTTCTGAAAGAACCAGGTCCTGGTTTTGTTGATTCTTTGAATAGTTATTTTTCTTTCTAGTTGATTGATTATGAGTTTGATTATTTGGTGCAATCTACTCCTCCTGAGTATATTTGCTTCTTTTTGTTCTAGAGATTTTAGGTGTGCTGTCAAACTGCTAGTGTGTTCTCTCTCCAGTTTATTTTTGAAGGCTCTCGGAGCTATGAGATTTCCTCTTAGCACTGCTTTCATTGTGCCCCATGAGTTTGGGTGTGTTGTGCTTTCATTTCCATTAAATTCTAAAACATCATTAATTTCTTTCTTTATTTCATCCTTCACCAAGTTATCATTGAGAAGTGTGTTGGTCAACTTCCAGGAGTATATGGGCTTTCTGTAATTTTTGTTTTAATTTAAGTCCAGCCCTAGTTGGTGGTGATCTGATAGGATGCACAGTATTATTTCAATCATCTTGTAGCTGTTGAGGCCTGTTTTGAGATGGATTATGTGGTCAATTTTGGAGAAGATATCGTGAGGGCCAAGAATAAGGTATATTATTTTGATTTAGAATTAAATGTTCTATAAATAACTGTTAAATCCATTCAGTTCATAACTTCCGTTAGTTTTGCTATGTCTCTGTTTAGTTTCTGTGTCCATAATCTGCTCATTGACAAGAGTGGGGTGTTGAAATCTCCCATTATTATTATGTGAGGTACAATGTGTGCTTTGAGCTTCAATAAGGTTTCTTTTATGAATGCAGGTGCCCTTGCATTTGGAGCATAGATGTTCAGGTTTGAGCGTTCATCTTGGTGGATTTTTCCTCTGATGAATATGAAGTGTTCTTCCTTATTTTTTTTTTTTTTTGGTTCTTTTTTTCGGAGCTGGGGACCGAACCCAGGGCCTTGCGCTTCCTAGGCAAGCGCTCTACCACTGAGCTAAATCCCCAACCCCTTATTTTTTTTTTGATAACTTACAGTTGAAAGTCAAATTTATTTGCTATTAGGATGGCTACTCTAGCTGTTTCCTGGGAACATTTTCTTGGAAATTTGTTTTCAAGCGTTTTACTCTGAGGTAGTGTCTGTCTTTGTCACTGAGGTGTGTTTCCTGTATGAAGGAAAATGCTGGGTCCACTTTAAGTATCCATTCTGTTAGTCTATGTCTTTTTCTTGGAGAATTGAGTCCATTGATGTTAAGAGCTATTAAGGAATATTGATTGTTGTTTCCTGTTATTTTTGTCATAAGAAGTGGAATTATGTGTGTGGCTTTCTTTTTTTTGGGGGGGTTCTCGTTGCAAGGAGATTACTTTCTTGCTTTAGCTAGGGTATATTTTCCCTCCTTGTGTTGAAGTTTTCCATCTACTATCCTTTGTAGCACTGGATGTGTGGAAATATATTGTGTAAATTTTGTTTTGTCATGGAATATCATGACAAACAAGATTGTTTTCTCCATTTATGTTAATTGAGAGTTTTGCTGGACATAGTATTCTGGGCTGGTATTTATATTCTCTTAGGGTCTGTATGGCATCTTCCCAGGATCTTCTGGTTTTCATAGTCTCTGGTGAGAAGTCTGGTGTAATTGTAATAGGTCTGCATTTATAGGTTACTTGACATTTTCCCTTACTACTTTTTTTTTCCTTCTGCAGCAAA
>NC_046154.1:150845059-150851512 GCF_011064425.1 Rattus rattus | reverse complement strand
ACTAAGCCACTACCTAAAGACTATACATGGACTGACCCTGGACTCTGACCTCATAGGTAGCAATGAATATCCTAGTAAGAGCACCAGTGGAAGGGGAAGCCCTGGGTCCTGCTAAGACTGAACCCCTAGTGAACTAGACTGTCGGGGGGAGGGCGGCAATGGGGGGAGGGTGGGGAGGGGAACACCCATAAGGAAGGGGAGGGGAGGGTTTAGGGGGATGTTGGCCCCAGAAACTGGGAAAGGAAATAACAATTGAAATGTAAATAAGAAATACTCAAGTTAATAAAGATGAAAAAAATATTAAGGATGGTATTTAGTACTTCAAGACAGACATATTTATATAACAAGCATCATGAGAAGAACATTTTCAGATTTCAACTACTAGGAAGTATCAGATATATTGAAATTTTAAATACAGCACTATATTATTACATAAAATGAACAATCAGACTTTATAAATTTTTAAAACTGTCATAGCTAAGTGAAATGCTGCTGCTTTCTTGACCCTGGTCACAGAGCTTTGCTTGTTTAAAAACTGAGGAAGATAATCCTAGGCCTGAAGTTGAGACAGTCACACATGTAGTGGAACTTATATGTGACTTATGCAGATCAAATAAATGTTGTTCCTCTCTTTCAGAACATTCTAGGACTTCACCATTTCCAACTGAAAAATAAAACCAAGTAAATGGAAATCGGGAAGGAGAATTAAGAAGACAGTGCTCTTTTCAGGTCCCCCTTTCTCTGCCTATTTACTGTATTTATAGAATACAATTGGAGCCATTGTATTCATAGAATAATTAAAGCAAGGAAGTTGTCATCAGATCTCTTAGATGCCTTTTACCATTCCTTAAGCGTAAGACCATGTTGATTATGACCACGTTACCTGTGAGGCAAGAAAGCTTAAGTTTATACATATTTTTAGAAAGAGTGAGTATGGGTTATTTTCCTAAATAATTGCTATTTTTCCACTCAATACTTAAGAGTGCTTTTAGTGTGTATGTAACATTTTTTGTGTATCTACACTAAAGCAAGTAGTACGTACAGAGTGTGCCTTCTGTGCAGAGCTGTGATCCTCCTTTATGGCGACAATCATGATGAAACAAAGACTAAACTTCTTCAAGGTTCGCGTTCCTTAAGTGTGGGTGTGAGTACAAGCCAATGAAACCTACTCATTGAAAACTTTCCAGAATGCCGCTGACACTGCTGATCTGGGGGCTGTACATGAAAAAATCATTCTGTTGAACAACCAAAATATATGTCATAAACAAATAATCATTTACAAATAAACATTTAGGGGTTGGGTTGTAGGATACTTGATAGAATGTTTGCCTAGCTATATCATGCCCCGAATTTGACAGGATTGACACCATATAAAGCAGGTGTAATGGTACACACTTATAGAGTAGCATTCAGGAGATATATGTAGGTTACTTGTGTTACCATCAGTTTTAGGCCAGAATGAAATGCATTAAACACCCTCTAAAGAGGACAATAAAAGAGTGATATAAATTGGAGAAGTATTACTGTTTAATCATTTTCAAATACCTGATTTGTTTCTCACAAAAAGTACATAGCTATTCAGAATATGAAAATTTTTCAAGAGTTCAATTTTATACCAGAAATTATTATATCTGACAGTATGTTCATGTTGATTAACTGATTAAGGCAAGACATATACAGCCACATGGAATCAGAAGATGAGGTTGTTTGTTTTGTTTCATTAGCAGAACTAAGATGAATAAAACTCAGATAAGATAAAGTGGGTGAGAGAAGTGAGAGGTAGAATTGGGTAGAGTCAAAAGTGATTATGCATGAGATATATGAGGAAGTATTGGATGAAGAAGTATCATGCAACAGAAGGGCATCTCTCTCCAAATTAAAAGAAAAAAATCTGTCTAGACTCTAAACAATCAACTCTGTGCAGAAAAAAAATTCAAGAAAATTCATGCACTACACTTTCTTTCAGACCTATAATTTTAACATGTGAGAATTAATGTAATCATCTGTTTTTGAAAGCAAAGAAGTACAGAGACTACAGAATTTAAAGTCATAAGATCATCTGCAAGACCCTGAGCAATCACATTGGAGAGTAAATAAGTATTTAAAACTGGTTCTCAAAGAACATAGGTAAGGACAACTTATTACCCAGTAATCTGGAGCCTGAGAAATGAAGATCTAAACATAAGTGGGCTAAGCAGATAAAATGTGGGAACCACTACTTCTCAGGACAGATCATCCATTGGACAAAGTAGTAACTTATGCCTACACTAAAAAGTCACAATGATGAAATATTTATGTGATGGTTGAAAACTCAAGAGATTTTTTTAATATACAAAAATCCCCTAAAAGATACAAAATAAAATGGGGGTAACTTTATGTTTATAAACTCAAAATAGTATGGTATTTATGATGTCACATGACTTCTGAAGAGGTTGAATGTTAGAATTCTCACATATTGTCCCAGAGAACTGGTCTTCCAGGAGTGCTGACACACCTAAGATCACAGGCTCACAGTAGTGGCAATTTAGAGTCAGATACAGTAAGACCAGCTAACACCAAAGATAACCAGATGGCCAGAAGCAAGCATAAGAACATAAGCAACAGAAACCAAGGCTACTTGGCATTATCAGAAGCCAGTTCTCCCATGACAGCAAGCCCTGGATACCCAAACAAACCAGAAAAGCAAGATTCTGCTTTAAAAATCACATCTCATGATGATGATAGAGGACTTTAAGTAGGATATAAATAACTTCGTTGAAAAAATACAGAAGAGCAAAAGTAAACAGATAGAAGCCTTTAAAGAAGAAACACAAAAATCCCTTAAAGAAATACAGGAAAGGGCTAGAGAGATGGCTCAGTGGTTAAGAACACTGACTGCTCTTCGAGAAGTCCTGAGTTCAAATCCCAGCAACCACATGGTGGCTCACAACCATCTGTAATGGGATCTGATGCCCTCTCCTGATGTGTCTGAAGACACCTACAGTGTGCTCATATACACTAAATAAATAAATCAAAAAGAAAGAAAAATAAATGAAAGAAAGAAAGAAAGAGGAAGAAAAACAGGAAAACAGGAAAATAGAACCAAACAGGTGAAAGAATCAAACAAAACCATCCAGGATCTAAAAATGGAAATAGAAGCAATAAAAAAATCACAACCCTGTAGATAGAAAACCTAGGAAGAGATCAGGAGTCATAGATGCAAGCACCACCAACAGAGTATGAGAGTGAATCTCAGATACCATTGACAAATGGGACCTCATAAAATTGAAAAGCTTCTTTAAGGGAAAGGACACTGTCAATAGGGCAAGTCAGCAACCCACAGTTTGGGAAAAGAATTTTACCAATCCAACATCTAATAGAGGGCCTTGTATCCAATAAATACAAAGAACACAAGTTAGACTCCATATAACTAAATAACCCTATTAAGAAATGGACTACAGAGCTAACTGAGGAATCTTGAATAGCTGAGAAGCACTTAAAGAGATGTTCAACATCCTTAGTCATCAGGGAAATGCAAATCAAATAACCTTGAGATTCCATTTCACACCAATCAGAATGGCTAAGATAAAAAACTCAGGTAACAGCAGATGCTGATAAGGATGTGGAGAAAGAGAAACATTCCTCCATTTTTTGGTGGGATTGCAAGCTGGGAAATCAATCTGGAGATTCCTCAGAAAATTGGAAATAGTTCTGTCTGAAGACCCAGCTATACTACTTTTGACCATATATCTAAAAGTTGCTCCAACATATAACAAGGACACAAGCTACACTATGTTTATAGCTCCCTTATTTATAATTGTCAGAAACAACACACATGTCCCTCAACAGACGAATGGATACTGAAAATACATTTGCACAATGGAGTACTTCTCAGTTTTAAAAACAATGACTCCATGAAATTCTCAGGCAAATGGATGGAATTAATCCTGAGTGAGGTAACCCAAGAAACGAAAGAACACCCATGATATGTACTCATTGAGAAGTGGGTATAAGCCCAAAAGCTCAGAAAACCCATGATAAATTCCACAAACCATATGGAGCTTTAGAGGAAGGAAGACCAAAGTGTGGATACTTCAATCCTACATAAAAGGGAGAACAAAATAATCATAGTAGGTAGAAGGCGTGAGGGACCTGGAAAGGAGAGAGAAAGGGTAGGGAAAAAAGGCAGGGCAGGATCAAGTATTGGAAAGGACAGGAGAGCAGTACAGTGGGTAAGGAAATTGAATAGAAATATGTGTCAGTTGGGATGAGGAACTGGGGTTAGTCACTAGAAAGCCCCAGATGCCACTGAAGCAAGAAGCTCCCAGGACCCAACAAGAATGATTTACCTGCAACAGGGAAGTTCAAACTTGTAGAGACCACCTCCAGTAGATAGGCACACCCCCAGATGAGGGATAGGACCAACCACATATCTCAAAAATTTTAACCCAGGAATATTCCTGACCAAAGGAAAGACAGGGACAAAAAGTGAAACAGACTGAAGGAAAGGTCATCCAGAGACCAGAGACCCCTCCATCTAGGAATCCATCCCATCTGCAGAACCCAGACCCCCATGCAATTGCTGATGCCAAGAAGTGCTTGCTGACAGGAGCCTGGTTTAGCTGTTCTCTGAGAATTTCTGCCAGGATCTGACCAATACAGATGTAGCTATTCACAGCCAACAATCAGACTGAGTCCAGGGATCACAATAGAAAAGATAGGGGAAGGACTGAAGAAGCTGAAGGGGATTGGAACCCCATATAAAGAACAATATCAGCTAACTAGACTACCCAGAGCTCCCAGAGAATAAACTACCAGCCAAACAGTATATATGGTGGGATCCATGGCTCCAGATACATATGTAGCAAAGGATGGCATTACCTGACACTCAAAAGGAGTGGAAGCCCTTAGTCCTGTGGAGGACAGATGCCCAAGCTCAGGGAGACACTAGAGTGGTGAGGCAGAAGTGAGTGAATAGATGGAGGAGCACCCTCATAAAGGTAAAGGGTGGTAGGGAATGGAATAGGGTGTTTTTGGAGGGGTTACTGGGAAGGGGTATATCATTCGAAATGTAAATTAATAATGATTAATAAAAGAAAAGAAAGAAGTAAATAAAGAAAATTATATACTACCTCATTTGGAAAGTCTTAGGGGGGTGTGGGTCTTGTAGAGAGAAACCAGGTCATGATAACATTTCATTTGCATGTTCTTCTGCACTTATCCTTGTACAGTAATTCTGGCAAGAGACTTGGATCCGCTATGTTTTTAAAGTCAAACAAGGTTAGCATCCACCCATGTTCATACATAAGCTGCCATGGAAGCTCTAAAAGTAGCAGAGTCTTTCCAAGGTGCGTTTATACATCGGGTAAATGAATAGATTAATAAAACGAGAATCAAATACCAAATAAAATAAAGTCTAATGAATTGTCTTACTTATGAGTTTGTATTCCTGTACAAAACATCATGATCAAGAAGCAATATGTAGAGACACGCCTGGGAAACCAGAAGAGACTGCACTCTGCACACACATCTCAGACTCCAGAGGAAAACACCAAACGCCATCTGGAACCCTGGTGCACAGAAGCTCCCAGAAACCGTGGCGCAGATCTTCCTGATTGCTGCCGCCGCAGAGAGCTCATGGGCAGCACCCCGCGAGTGAACTTGAGCCTCGGGACCACAGGTAAGACCAACTTTTCTGCTGCAAGTGACCTGCCTGGTGAACTCAAGACACAGGCCCACAGGAACAGCTGAAGACCTGTAGACAGGAAAAACTACACGCCCGAAAGCAGAACACTCTGTCCCCATAACTGGCTGAAAGAAAAGAGGAAAACAGGTCTACACCACCCCTGACACACAGGCTTATAGGACAGTCTAGCCACTGTCAGAAATAGCAGAACAAAGTAACACTAGAGATAATCTGATGGCGAGAGGCAAGCGCAGGAGCCCAAGCAACAGAAACCAAGACTACATGGCACCATCGGAGCCCAATTCTCGCATCAAAACAAACATGGAATATTCAAACACACCAGAAAAGCAAGATCTATTTTCAAAATCATATTTGATCATGATGCTGGAGGACTTCAAGTAAGACGTGAAGAAATCCCTTAGAGAAACACAGGAAAACATTAATAAACAGGTAGAAGCCTACAGAGAGGAATCGCAAAAATGCCTGAAAGAATTCCAGGAAAACACAATCAAACAGTTGAAGGAATTAAAAATGGAAATAGAAGCAATCAAGAAAGAACACATGGAAACAACCCTGGATATAGAAAACCAAAAAGAGACAAGGAGCTGTAGATACAAGCTTCACCAACAGAATACAAGAGATGGAAGAGAGAATCTCAGGAGCAGAAGATTCCATAGAAATCATTGACTCAACTGTCAAAGATAATGTAAAGCGGAAAAAGCTACTGGTCCAAAACATACAGGAAATCCAGGACTCAATGAGAAGATCAAACCTAAGGATAATAGGTA
>NC_046154.1:150799435-150844959 GCF_011064425.1 Rattus rattus | reverse complement strand
GGTTTGATGTGGAGTTCCTTGATCCACTTGGACTTAAGCTTTGTACAGGGTGATAAGCATGGATCGATCTGCATCCTTCTACATGTTGACCTCCAGTTGAACCAGCACCATTTGCTGAAAATGCTATCTTTTTTCCATTGGATGGTTTTGGCTCCTTTGTCAAAAATCAAGTGTATGGCTGGAAATATTATTTACTGATCAGCACACTGCGATATTTCCCTTTCTCATAAATAATTTGACAGTACTTGTCTTACTTGTTAGGGTTTTACTGCTGTGAAGAGATACCATGACCAAGGCAACTCTTACAAGAACAATATTTAATTGGGGTTGGCTTACAGGTTCAAAGGTTCAGTCCATTATCATCATGGTAGGAGCATGGCAGCGTCCAGACAGGCATGGTGCAGGAGGAGCTGAGAGTTCTACATCTTCATCTGAAGGCTGCTAGTGGAAGACTGGCTTCCAGGCAGCTAGGGTGAGGGTCTTAAAGCCCACACCCAGGGTTGGGGATTTAGCTCAGTGGTAGAGCGCTTGCCTAGCAAGTGCAAGGCCCTGGGTTCGGTCCCCAGTTCCAAAAAAAAGAAAAAAGCCCACGCCCACAGTGACAAATCTACACCAACAGGGCCACAGCTTCTAATAGTGCCACTCCCTGGGCCAACCATATGCAAACCATCGCAGCAGTATTTTCCCAGTCTTCGTTTTTACTTATATACTTAGTGCCCAAGAAGGCTTTCAGTATTTGCTAAGTGAGTGAGGATAATTGATTAATTTATACACATAATGATACTTTCACAATTATCATTTTCCATGATGTTGACAATATCAGGCAGTATGTAAGAACATATGGGTTCATGCTCTGGTACTCTGGTAACAAATGACCTCTGAATTCTAGACATTTATGAGAGGAAAGGCTTTTCTTTTCTCCTTTTTACATGTTATAAGTATGTGGTTGATCATCTGCAGTAGGTCTCTACTTCAAGATGAATGGTCTTTCTTTAGAATGTTCCTGGTGCTGTGGCACATGGAAATGAGTATGTGTCATACTACACACTGGCTTTTAAAAGCATCTGCTCCAGAGGGACTTATTGCTTTTGCTGAGGATATGCTGGGCATACAGGGCCTATAGGAGGGCGTGCTGGCTGGTTCTTTGACAACTTGGCATATCTAGAGTCCTCTGAGAAGATGGAGACTTGACTACAAAATACCTCCATCAGAATGGCTTGCAGGCAAGTCCGCAGTTACATTTTACTGTTTGATGGGGGAGGGCCCAGCTCACTGTGGTCTGTGTCACCCTGTGTGGTCCTGGGTTCTATAAGAAACTAGGTCAGGCAAGCCATAGGAAGCTAGTCAGTCAGCAGCATCCTTCATGGTCTCTGCACTAATTCCCGCCTCTGGGTTTCCCTGGCTTCCCTCAAAAGATGGCCTGTGATCTGGATGTGGTAAGCTCTACTGGCTGGTTTTATGTGTCAACTTGCCACAAGCTAGAGTTATCACAGAGAAAGGAGCCTCCCTTGAGGAAATGCCTCCATGAGACCCAGCTGTAAGACATTTTCTCATTTAGTGATCAAGAGGGGAAGGGGTCATTGTGGGTGGAGCCATCCCTGGACTGGTGGTCCTGGGTTCTATAAGAGAGCAAGCTGAGCAAGCCAGGGGAAGCAAGCCAGTAAGCAGCATCCCTCCATGGCCTCTGCATCAGCTCCTGCTTCCTGCTCTGTGTGAGTCCCAGCCTGACTTCCTTTAGTAATGAATAGCAATGTGGAAGTGTAAGCTAAATAAACCCTTTCGTCCCCAACTTGCTTCATGGTCATGATATTTGTGCAGGAATAGAAACCCTGACTAAGGTCAAAGCTATAGAAATGCTCTCTTCCCTTGGTTGCTTTTGCTCATGGTGTTTTGTCAAAGCAACAGAGAACAGAATAGGGCACAATAACTCGACATCACTAGGGAAGGGAGGGGTGCTAAGAGATGGAGCTTCAAGATTGGCAGACAAATAATTCAGTCCATCACAAATAGCTTGTCAGATCCATTTCTCTGAGAACCTTCCCAGCTCACCCCTCATACTCTCTGGGTTGGTCTCACAGCCCTTGTGCCAGGAATTTCCTTTGTCTTCATTCATTCAATGCCCCTGTGAAACACAGAGTGGATCTGTTTGTTGGATCTTTCCCTCTGTTTACTATTTCCTTTGTTTCCATTCTCCTAGCACAATAAGAGAGCAGGCATGAGAGGCACAATTTATATGTCGTCGTCGTCGTCGTCGTCATCATCATCATCATCATCATCATCATCATCATCATCAGTAGTAGTAGTAGTAGCAGCAGCAGTAGTAGTAGTAGTAGTAGCAGCAGCAGCAGCAGTAGTAGTAGTAGTAGTAGTAGTAGTAGTAGTAGTAGTAGTAGTAGTAGTATCACTGCTATGTATCCCAGATTGGTCTTAAATTCATAATCCTTCCTTGTCAGCCCTGGTTAATGACTTTTTTAAAAAAATAAATGTTTATAGTTTGCATTGTACTTCTTTATTCTTAGCCTTTTTCAGGCTTTTTGATGGCTCACCAGTTAAGAGCACTGGCTATTCTTCCAGAGATCCTGAGTTCAATTCCCACCAACCACATGGTGGCTCACAACCATCTATAACCATAGTCCCATGGGATCCAATGCCTTCTTCTAGTGTGCAAATGTATGTACAGACAAAACACCATATACACAAATTACATAAATAAATCTTTAAAAAAGAAAGAAAAACCACCCAGCCTATGTTATTTTTATTATAGCAGGTTGAATAGAGTAAGCCCTCCCCCTTTTATTCTTTTAAAGTTTTTTAACACTTTTTTAATTTTATTTTATGAGCATCGATGTTTTGCCTGCGTGTATATCTGTAGGAGGGAGGCAGGCGTCTTGGAACTAGAATTACAGACAGTTATGAGCTGTCATGTGGATGCTAGGAATTGAACCCACATCTTTTGGAAGGGCACCAGTGCTCTTAACTGCTGAACTATCTCTCTAACCCTTTCCTTTTTATTCTTTTGTTTTTCAAGAGTCTCTCTGTGTAGCCCTGGTCGTCCTGGAACTTGTTCTGTAGACCAGGCTGGCCTTGAATTCACAGTGATCCTCCTGCCTCTGCCTCCCCAGGGTGGGATTAAAGGTGTGTGCCGCTGCCACCACCACCTCCTGGCTTCTTTTTATTCTTTATTATCCATGTTATCTGTAGATTATTGTTGTTGTTGGTTTTTATTTTCTCCGTGACTGGAAATTGGTAAGGCTGACACAAAGGCATCCTGGCATGGGCCCTGATTATCAGTGAAACTATTGTGGCTTAATTGTCACTGGGGAACTCCTAATGTCGATATCTATAAATTGTTTCTCCGGAGTCAGCTAGATTCCCTAAATAAGTTCCGGTCTTTGCCTGATGTTCGACTGCTGGCCACACTTTAAGAAGCCAGGCATGACTACTAATTAGGAGAGAAGACTATGCTGCTGCACAGCTCTTGCACAGTTCTGTCCGATGGTTAAATGGGTTGGTTGTCTGTGAGCAGACATCCAGGGCTTGTTTTTCTTCAGTCGATGTACACTTTAAGAATCATGGTTCAAAAGGTAATGGCTCCCACAACAGCATATACAACATCACCTAGAGCAGTGGTTCTCAACCTGTGGTTCTCAACCACTTTAGGATTACACATCAGATATACTGCATATGAGATGTTTATGCTACAACTCATAACACTAGCAAAATTACAGTTGTGAAATAACAATGAAATAATTTTATGTTTGCAGGCCACCATAGCCTGAGGAACTATATTAAAGGGTCACAGCCCTAGGAAGATGGAGAAGCACTGTTTTAGAGTGTTGTTGTAATGCAAATATTCAGCTCTATTTCTGATTTACTGAATTAGAACCTCTGGGTAGAACCTATCATTCTCGTAGGCCTTTTGTGACTTTGATTAATGTACTTCCACTTGTACACACCTATGCGAGGAAGGATGAGAGGAGGGACTTGTGCTAACATAGGAGTTTCAGACTGTGCTACATAGAGAGACTATGTCTCAAAAAGCCATCTAACCAGCCAGCTGAGTGAACAATACCACAAGCAAAACCCCAGGCCAGCCAAGCATGGTGGATCACACCTTTAATCCCATCACTGGGCAGCAGAGGCAGGCAAATTTCTCTGAGTTTGAGGACACTCTGGTCTACACAGTGAAACCCCATTGAAAAGCAACAATGACAAACATACATAAAAGTATGCCCAGTTTTAGGGCATTTTATGCCCCATGATAAAAATCAGGGTTTCAGGCTAGCCCATGGTCTATCTCAAGGAAAAAGAGGGGGCAGGTTTGGTGGCATACCTTTAGTCCCAGCACTCAGGAGGTGTGAGGAGCTGTCCTCACATATGTGAGGAGCTGTCCTCACATACTCCATTACAAGATGGCACCGGCATCTGGCAGAACGCACCTAGTAAAAAGGGCAATACGCAGGCGCCTGGTAACTTCCCTACTCAAAGGGACAGGTACGCTTTAGTACGTCATCTGGCATAATTGGCAGCGACCAGTCAGAGAGTGACATGTCCTAGGCGAGGATAGTTTCCTATATAAGGGATGGTTATTCTTCACTCGGCGTCTCCGCATTGTAAGCTTATGCTCTCCCTCTCAAGATGCATTAAAGCTTTTCTGCAGTAGGATCCTGTGTGTGCCGCGTCGTTCCTGCTGGCAAGACGTAGCGCGGGACATCTGGTGCCGAAAACCCGGGAAAGACCTCGCCATCGTCAGCACCTTCGGAGATCCCTTGGCGACAAGGAGGATTCAGAACTGCAGGTAGGTACGTTCAGAGAGGCAGCCCTCTCTTGGACTTTGGTCTGGGGTTGTCACCGCCTTGGGAAGGATTTGTTGAGGCTATAGTATTTGTCCTGGGAACCACCCTACTCTTTCTTATTATTATGTTCTGTTTTCACCATTTTTGCTGTTAAAAGGACGATCACAGCAGCTGAAGGTGCGTCTCAGTCTCTCGTATATAAGTGAGCTTCGCGCAGCTCCCTTTTACCTTCGATTTTGACTGTTGAGGAGCAAGGACGCGATAAGGCCGACGTAGATAAGCGGCACCGTCCGGGGAGGCGCATGTAAGACTCCCGTACATAAGAGAGCAGCGTGTCCGTCTCTACCCTTTCACCTCACACCTTGTCAGATGGACGTAGATAAGCCGCCGGCGTTCCTGGCCCATCATGTGATCCTCACAGTCTGTGGTCACGGCCTTGGAAACAGTGTTAAAGCAGAGGGACATCAAAATTGGAGGAAGAACACTTAAAAACTTTGTGAAGGAGGTAGAGAGGGTGGCTCCTTGGTTTGCCTGTTCAGGCTCGTTTACAATCGCCTCATGGAACAAACTTGGAAAGGACCTTGACAGAAAATTGGCAGAAGAGGATCTGTGCCTAGGGACCAAAGCTATATGGAAGCTGGTTAAGAATTGTTTAAAGGATGAAACGTGTAAGGCAGCAGTAGTAGAAGGACAGGCCACTCCTGAGGTAGTCCAGGACAGTATGTCAGAAACCGAACGTAGTGAGAGGTTGCGCTGCAAGAAAAAGGCGTCCTAAGAAAGAAAAAAGGTGCCCCCCCGGTAAGTCCGCACACAAGGGAGCGTTGAAATTTTCAGATTCCAGCACTTCCTCCTCTACACATAAACCAGGAGGGGGAGCCAGCCTATACCCTGTGAAAGAGCTAGAAGTGCTGAACCTCTACAGTTCTGAAAGCTCTGAAAATAAAACCTTAGACTCAGAGGAGGAGGCCGAGCTAGATGAGGAAGCAGTTAAATATGAGGAGGATATTGTGGCTAACGCCAAGGTTCTCTATGGTGGTGGCCTTACATTGCGTTAATGGTAGCTGCACTGATCTTACGCCCATGGCGATGCTACTTGGAGGAAAGGGCGAAAAGGGACGGTTGTCATTTTCCTGGATGGGGAACATCAAACCTGCTGCCTCTGTCTGGACAGCTACTCATATAAAATATCGCAGTAGTTACCCGCATGCCTCACTTTATCCCGATCCCTGTTGATAACCCGGGGACCATGACCTTATTTAGAGGAAAAAGAGATTTTGGTACTTCTGCAATTATTGCTGGCATTATTGCTACGACAGCAGTCGCTGCCTCGGTTACTGCCTCGGCATTGGCCTTGTCAAATTCAGTACAGACAACCCAAACTATCAATGATTTTTCGGCCACCGTCTCTGTGTCTCGGGACAGACAGGCCTCGGCCAATACTCAGATACAAGGAGGCCTTATGCTTGTCAACCAACGAACGTATAGATCTGGTCCGAGAGCAATTAGACATTCTATGGCAACTGGCCCAGCTTGGTTGTGAGCAAAAAGTCCCAGGCCTTTGTGTCACCTCCATATAATATGACAAATTTACCCGAGCTGCTAATCTGTCTAAGAGTCTTTCACAGCATCTGTTACAGAATTGGACCTCGGAGTTTGAACAGACACTTCGGGAGCTGAGAGCGACCATCATTCAAGTAAATTCTACCCTACTGGACCTGTCTTTGACGGAGGGATTGTCGTCCTGGATCACCTCAGCAGTCTCTTATTTCAAGGAATGGGTGGGAGTGGGACTTTTTGGAGTGATCCTCTGCTGTGGATTAGTGTTACTCCTCTGGTTGCTTTGCAAATTGAGATCTCAAACAAGAAAGGACAAAGTAGTGATCACCCAGGTGCTTGTAGCCCTTGAACAAAGAGCGTCAGCCAATATCTGGTTGACCATGCTCAAGCAACAGGTCGCCGGCTGGACAGCTCTTGCACTCCTAGAACCTCGGTTCATTGCACAGGATTAGAGTGTCTGGCTTGAGCAGCCCATGAGGGGTGATGAGCTTAGCATCGCACAGGAAGTTCTACCAAATCGCTCCCTGGAAGGCATGTCATATTACATGAGGGTTTCTGTCCCAGTTTTCCCTCCCTCAAAAAATGGCAGTGCGACGGGTCGGGAGTGCCCTGGGTCCCAACAACAGCCTAAGGGTATCTCTCTTGTACAGGTTCGCCAACTTTGTACGAGGATATGACCTCTGTCTTCGCCCTCCTATATCTGGGTGTCCTGTTTGCTTAAAAAAACAGAAAAGGGGGAGATGTGAGGAGCTGTCCGAGGAGCTGTCCTCACATATGTGAGGAGCTGTCCTCACATACTCCATTACAAGATGGCACCGGCATCCGGCAGAACGCACCTAGTAAAAAGGGCAATACGCAGGCGCCTGGTAACTTCCCTACTCAAAAGGGACACGACGCTTTTTAGCACGTCATCTAGCATAATTAGCAGCGACCAGTCAGAGAGTGACCGTCCTAGGCGAGGATAGTTTCCTATATAAGGGACGGTTATTCCTCACTCGGCGTCTCTGCATTGTAAGCTTATGCTCTCCCTCTCAAGACGCATTAAAGCTTTTCTGCAGTAGGATCCTGTGTGTGCCACGTCATTCCTGCTGTCGAGACGTAGCGCGGGACAAGGAGGCAGAAGCAGGTGGATCTCTGAATCCGAGGTCAGTGTGGCATAAAAGTAAGTCCTAGAAGACATCCCCAAGGAGGAGAATTTGCTTAAGGAAAGGGTTCCTAAACTATCAGCTCAGGGAGGGGGGGTAAGTTTAATGGACCTTTATACAGATCCTAAGTCAATTTTTTAAAAAAATGATTTATTGATTTTTTACTTTATGAGCATAAGTGTTTTGCCTCCATGTGTGTATGTGCACTAGGAATATGCAGTACCTGCAGAGGTCAGAGGAGGGAATCTTAACCACTGGAGCTGGAGTTTAAAGATGGCTGTGTGCTGTCCTGTAGTAACTGGAACCCCCCCACCCCCGCATCCCCCAGGCCTCTCTTAATTGTTATCATTCTAGCCCCTTACGTCTATCTTGTGCTTAGGCTAATGGCTTACCAGCTCTCATCTCGGCTGGGTAACCTTCCTCCCCAAGTTCTTCTTGATTGGTCAATAAAGACATCTACAGTAGGTAGATGGGCTTTGGTTCCTAGGCTTTGAGTGAGAGGCAGGACCATGAGGGGAGAGGAGAGAGAAGGAAGAGAAAGGATTAGACCCCTTGGGGTAGGTGAAACATTGAAAACATGGCCATGAGGGAGTAGGAATGGCCCAGGCTGTTATAAATTGGGATTACTGATAGGGAAGTGGAAAAAATAGCATAAAGGGTTAATATCAGCCCAGCTCTAGTGCTTTATGGCTTATTATAAATATAAAGGTTTCGGGTCTTTTATTTGGGAACTAAATGATCTAATACTTAATTCATATTAAATATTTACCACAACAGAAAAGAGACCGCTTATCTGTCAGGACGCAGTTTTTATGAGTTTTCACTCATGCCGTCATGGGGTTTGGGGTAATACAGCTGCATCTGAGTCATCGGAGATGTCTTTATCCAACCTCTCACCCGAGTTATATAAGCAAAACAAATAAACCTGTTGGTTTTCTAGTTAGACTCCGATGGGATTATTACTCTGGCCTGTCATTGGTGCCCTGTCTGAGGAAAAAAAATGCTTATCCATGTGTCCCAAGGAAAGCTCATATGACACTTGTCATCATTTGAGGGCATCAATCTAGTTCTCAGTAGGTGAACCCTTACCATCATAAATGATTGTCTTCATGAGGTGGGAGGCCTAAAATTCTGTCCTGTGAGCTTCACCTAGAACTGAAGGTAGCTAGATTTAGGATTATCATTTATCTTTGACCCTTCAGCCTTGGAGGGGCTGAACTAGGCTGAACAGACCCTCTGAGTGACTAGAATGCCTGTGTGTGTAAATAAGAAGTAAAATGGAACGGAAACACACAAGGCAGAGATACCAGCTTTTCACCCGTGTTTACTTACCTTGTAGGCCCAAAGGAGGAGCCAGGGTTTTGTTTTGTTTTGTTTTGTTTTGTTTTTTCCCGGAGCTGGGGACCGAACCCAGGGTCTTGAGCTTGCTAGGCAAGCGCTCTACCGCTGAGCTAAATCCCCAACCTGGAGCCAGGGTTTTTACAGCCAAATTGGTTTTGAATGCCCACCTCAGTACAGCATTAGAATAGTATGATCAAGGGCCTGGGTTTCATCTCTGCTGTGAGAGTGGAAGATGAGAGGGAGGAAAGAGAGCTAGAGATAGAGGTAGAGAGACTATGGAAGGGGTTTTCTTTTCTCTCTATCTATTGCTCTCTCTGAATGAATGAATGAATGAATGAATGAATGAATGAATGAATGAATGAATAGAAAAATGAGGACATGACTGCTTCAGGGTATGGTTGATGAGAAAGTTTATTGTAGGTATTAGGGAAAGCATTGTTACGATTTAGTGGCAGAAGGTGCCTTGGCAAGGAGGAGACAAGGAGCCTCACCAAGTTACATCATGCAACAGATCTCACAGGAGAAGTTTATTGAGGTGGAGGAGGGGCCACAGCCTCTGAGCAAGGGTGAAAGGGAAAGGAGTAGGGAGAGGAGGCACTGGCTTTTTAGAAGGGTATAACCCATGCACATAGGAAGAGTACAAGATTTGTGGAGACAGTGGCAATGTGTCACATCTTGATGGCAACGATGGCATGTTCTGCTGTCACTATGTGTCTAAGAACAGGCCAGTGATTACTAACAGGCATAGACAGAGGAAGGGTGTAGACTGAACTTGACCATGAGAGGACAGAAGGTCGAAGTCAGGAGAGTGAGAAAGGAAGAGAGTGGGTCCAGGAGCTAAGAGGCTGGAAGTGAGCCAGGGAAGCAAGAGGCCATGAGAGCAAGAGACCAAGAAACCTTATAGCCAAAATGGTTGGGTTATATAAGGAAGAGAAGCTGGGACACAGAGCATGAGGCTCAGGAGTTGCAGAGGTTGAAAGTGGGGGGTGGAATATGGAGGATGACTAACAAGTATTGGAGGATGCTGAGAGAGGCTGCCTGCCAGTGTCTGCTTTGATATGTTACCGGCATCTTGGCCATCTGTCGTAAGTTTGAGACCCCTCTGCCTCCTCCTCCTCAATATTTTGGCCAGGAATGTTCTCATTCCTATCTGAAAATCAGAAGCTGTCAGCCTCACCTGCTATCAGAGCCTTCTACTTGGTCTCTGGCTACACTCCGCTGTTTGCTGACAGGACTTCACTGCTGTGCTCCTGGCCACAGAGTTTGAGAAGCAGCACAGCCTCTGCATTTCTTGGACCCTTGTTTATATTGGCAGTGGAGGACTCAGAGAAGGACTAGAAGAAGACGAAGAAGAAGAAGAAGAAGAAGAAGAAGAAGAAGAAGAAGAAGAAGAAGAAGAAGAAGAAGAAGAAGAAGAGGAGGAGGAGGAGGAGGAGGAGGAGGAGGAGGAGGAGGAGGAGGAGGAGGAGGAGGAGGAGGAGGAGGAGGAGGAAGAGGCTTAACTGGCTTAACTCAAATAATCGGCTCCTCTGCTTCTTCTTCATTCTCCTTTGGACAGCTGCCAAGGTTTACAGCATGTTTGCTCTGGGGTTTTTCTTTTAAAGACTAATAAAATTGTCCCTCAGCAACAGTTTGAGTCTGTTCATAAATTCTTTTATTTATTAAAAGTAAGAGACTCCTAGAGGGAATGCTGATTTTCATGGTATTGCTAGGTACAAAGTGGGTCTCTCCAAAATAGCAGTGCAGGTGACAGTGTCCTAGGCAGGACTCTGGGTAAACAGAAAACCAAACTTAGCATCCTTCAGGGATCCTGCAAGGTGGTAAATAGAAAACCACTACTTCTCTTATCCCCCCACCCCAACTCCCACCCCCGTCAGTTACTTCATGCAAGGGCCTAGTTCCAGAACAGCCCCATTGTTGTTCTGTCTGTGTCCCAGAATGTCTGATCTGCACCTGTCCTCTCGATACCTGTCTTCTTAAAACGAGTACCTGTCCACTGTTTTCTGGTCCCTGAGAGATAGCCCAGCAGTTTGATTTGACAAATAGTTCTTTCTACTCACAGAGTGGTCCAGTTTAATTGTTCTACTGCCCCTTGTTCATAGGCATCATATAGCAACTATGAAGCCGTTCTCCCCAGTTTGTGGTAACAACAGACCCAACATTTCTACCCTTACTATTGCTGGTCTTATCCTGGGTCTTTAACCTGGGTCTGGGTTTCTGGACTTCTCTCATATATTCATCAAGACTGCCTCTGTTAGGAGTGCTGAAAAACGTGACAACAAGGGATAAGACTTTATTTTTTTTTAACAAATTGTTTATTTAAATGTATATGGGTGCTCTGACTGCATGCCTGTCTGCACCCCAGGCCCTGAGGGCATTGGACCCTGTTATATTGTGAGCTACCGTGTGGGTGCTGGGAATTGATCTCAGGACCCTCAGAAGAATACCCAGTGCTCTTAACCACTGAGCCATCTTTCTAGCCCTTTAAGACTTTTAATTCTCTTCTTTTAAAAGAAGGAGATAAACCTCCTTAGTGCCAGTGGACACACACACACACACACACACACACACACACACACATTTTCTCTCTCTCTCCCTCCACCCCTCTCTTTACTCATGTACTGAGGCTGGCCTCAAACTCACCACATAGCAGAAGATGTCCTTTTGTAACAAGCATGGCATATATATGCTTATATTCTATAGAGACACCTGCACCTTTCAGTTTGACTATCAGACGATTGAAATTGTGAACCCCAAAGAAATGGGAATTTCCCCAGTGATCTCTTGTTAGGAGAAGGAAAAGGACCCAGCCAGAATGAAAACTTGTCTCCCGGAAAGAGATTTCATACAACTTTTGACAATATGTCAGTCACTTTATAGGCTCACCCTGAGGCCCAGACAGTGGGAACACCTTGATTTGGGTCTCTTAGCTGTGCATATATTAGGCCTCTATTTAAGATTTAATCTCAGTGCTGGATCCAAAGCTGGACTTTGTCCCACTTCCTAGTGGGGTCATATTGAATAAATCTCCTTTTTCTGCTTTTTACTTTTAACCTGCCCCCCCCCAATAGGATTACTGAGGGTGGTAGCCAGACCTGGTTTAGGGCACAGGTGTGACCCCTGAATTTCATTAATACTCTGATCGGCCTGCAGCCACCCTGAATGCCGGAATTAGAGGCGTATGGCAATGGCTGAGTTTCTGCACGTTTGATGCTAGAGTTCAAGGCTTCATGAGTGCTAAGCGAGCCTTGCACCAGCCGAGGCACACCCCTGTTTCCACACTTGGTCATTTATAAAAACCAGAAATTTATTTCTTAAAGTTCTTTATTTTTACAGTTCTGTAAGCACAAGGATTACTACAAAGAAAAAAGGGCTAAGACAGAATTAGACTACCTCCTGCTGGTCTCTTATGGTGGGAATGTGTGTCTTTCCAAAACACATTTTGTTGGATCCTGACTTCTACTGTGATAGATGGTTGAGGAGACAGGGACATAAAATACAAAGTTAGCCTAATGGTTCTGGCCTTCTGGGGTACCTGTGTAATCCTACTGTCACACAGTGTGTTCTGCCGCCCTCTGTAGGACGTCACCTGTGTGCTGCAGAGATGCAGGAGTTCAGCCAGAGGACTCATTAGCATTTCATTACAGCTGAGCTTTATTTATAGGCTTCTGTGTTCTGAGAACCCCATCTATGTCAAGCTACTACTCCTTTCCAGCTCCCTTCAGTTCATAGAAAATGCATAGGATTGGCATGAATCTTCTCACTGTCCCTTAAACCCAGCCCCAAGAGATTGGGACATTCAGCCTGTTTTAGTTACCGTTCTGTTGCTGTGAAGAGACACCACAGCCAAGGTAAGTTACAGAAGAAAGCATTTAATTGGGAGGGTTTTGTTGGTGTGGGCAGGCTGGTGTTGGAGTGGGCAGGCTGGTGTTGAGGGGGACAGGTTGGTGTGGGGGTGGGCAGGCTGGTGTTGGAGTGGGCAGGCTGGTGTTGGAGTGGGCTGGTTGGTGTTAGGGGGGACAGGTTGATGTTGGAATGGGAAGATTGGTGTTGGGGGTGAAAGACCCCCCGGAGCGGGGAGACCCTCACTCAAGTCTCAGGATGACGTGACCCCCCAAGAACTCACACAAGACCATTCTTGTTGTAATCACATGAGGTTTATCGATAGCAACCAGCGCACTGGGGTCGAGACTCATATCCCACGCAGGGGCAGTGGAGTTCGACCCCGAGAGGCTGGGAGAAGAGGTATTTAAAGGGAGAAACCACAACCTGAGGGGGCAGGGATGGCGTCATTGGAAAGTGTGTAGAATACCAGTGAAAAATCACAAGGAAAAACTCTCTGTTTTTCTGCCTTTCTTTTTTGTTTTTTAAACTTTTATTTATTTATTTATTTATTTATTTATTTATTTATTTATTTATTTATTTAATGTATGTGAGTACACTGTAGCTGTCTTCAGACACACCAGAAGAGGGCATCGGATCCCATTACAGATGGTTGTGAGCCACCATGTGGTTGCTGGGCATTGAACTCAGGACCTCTGGAAGAGCAGTCAGTGCTCTTAACCATTGAGCCATCTCTCCAGCCCAAACTTTCTGTTTTTCAAGATTGTTTCCTAGGAGAAGTTGCTTCCTGCTTCTCAAGATTGTTCTCTAAGATTTATGGTCAGCTAGTTTCTGGGAGAAAGTTGTTGAGCCGGCCAATGTAATTACCCATTCTATAGCCCTAAGAACATACAATTCTGGGGCCTAACCTGTTTCTTCTGCTCTAAACTTTGTGTCTAGGGGTACAACTTTAAAACTTTTACCTTTCAGGGGGATGGGTTGGTGTTGGGGTGGGCAGGTTGGTGTTGGGATGGCAGGGTTAGGAAAGAACAACTCCTACTCTGGGTACTGAACCCTCTGGCACCTCTTAGTTCGACCTTGTGGACTGTCTTTTATTGATCTTTCCCTAGGCTACTTCTTACTTTATGAGCATGCTGGCCCACTTTAACTGCAGTATGTCCCAGAATCAGCAGGAGTCAATGTTTTAGGTCACATGTCACATTGCTATGGCAGTTACCTCCTTCTTTTCCTTCTCTGTCAGTGTAACTTTTATTCACCTGATGTAATTGTCATCTCTAAGGCTTACTGCCTCTGTCTGCTAACTAGTCTGGACACCTCTAGCCTTCATTCAATCGTATCTAGGCATACAGTGTTTGCAGCCTTGAGACTTACTGCTGAAGAGGCTCATCTTCCTGGTTCTTTCTGTGCTCTGGTCAAGCTCCTCTCCACACTAACTGATTCAATTAAACTTCTCTTAGTTTCTCTCTAAATTGCTCTGTTTGGCCTGATACTAAACTTTGGCAATCAGTTCTAACCTGGCTCTTTCTCATTCTTTGTCTTGTTCTTTCTTTACTTGTATCTGAATCTCTCTCTCTCTCTCTCTCTCTCTCTCTCTCTCTCTCTCTCTCTCTCTCTTTCTCTCTCTCTCTCTCTCGTCTCAGCACCACTGTCCCAGTAAAACTGCCTCCTCTTCTCTGCACTGCTCTCTCTTAAACAGCTTCCCTTTCCTCTCTCTTCTCATGAGGTTGGGCGTATCCTATCCTGTCAAATCTTTCTCTGATTCATCACTTTGTCCGCCACTCTTATCAGGCAACACTTTCAAACATGAGTGCTTCCTTCTACAAACTAACTTTGCCTTCATTGTTTGGGATTAATGGCGAGCACTAATAGTGTGTCTGTATTCCAGCCAGAAGGGAATATGCTAAGGGGTGAGCTACACCATGACCTGAAACGGCCTTTTTTCAATCGCAGTGTGATCAAATATCCAGTCTTGAGTTTGCTCTGTGTAATAGGTTGATGTCACACTTGTAACAATTCTCCTGCTTCTTTCTCCCCATACGTGGCCAGCCTGGGCTTCTCCCAACTTACCCTTCATCCCTTCTGGAGCTGAGACTGTCCAGTGCCTTAACTTTTTGTGGTGGTTTGAAGGAGGATGTCCCCATAGGCCCTGTGACTCTTTAACTAATAGAATATAACTGAATTGTAGCACATTAGTGCCAGTTTCTTGGCCTATCCCTTAAGAACCCAGTGGTCTTTACTTTCTGTGTCCTTACCTCTGACACAATGCTATGAGGGAACTAAGCAGCTCCCTTGGAAGTTCACATGTAGGTGCCCTATCTGACGGCAGTAGCCAAGGACCAGCATCAACTGCAGAGGTGAGTGACCAGGCATTGGCATGGTGTAAGCTTAGTCTTTCACATGCTCTTACTGACACAGCATGTAGATAAGATGCCAAGCCCTGCCAGAATCACCGGAACTAACCAGTTCTAAGTGACGGAGTGTAGTTATTGCATCACACTGATGAATTTTCCCCAATTTAGAATTGCCACTACCGAAGAGAGGTCCCTGCACTTCTTGAAATTTTTTTGTTCTTTATAAATGGGGGGTGCAAAAGAACAGTTTATGAAGTTATGAATGAGGCTTTGGGGGTGTGAAGTCAATAAGGAAAGGATGGAGGGAGAAGTGTTTGCAAAGATGAATCCTGGGACAATAGTTACAATTAGAAAGCATTGAAAGATGTAACTGAATCTGTGTACCAAGCAATGCCCAGTGATTGTTCTACTAGGAGAATAATAGTTCAGTGGTTGTGATGATTCAGTTGACTTGGCTAGGTTTAGAATCACCTAGGAAACACCTTTTGTTATGTCTGTGGGGTTGTTTTCAGAGAGCTAGGTCTGAAAAGGAACACCTGCCTTAAATGGGAGGTTCAATGTTCTATTGTTGTGAAGAGGCACCATAACTATGGAAACTCTTTTTTAAAATTATTCTTCAATTTTTTTTTTACAGTCCAGTCATTATCCCCCTCCCAGTCCACCCTCTGACAGTTCCTCATCCCATTCTTCCTCCCCTCCCCACCAGACCTCCCCCCTCTCTGGGGCCTCAAGTCTCTCAAAGGTTAGGTGCTTCTTCTCTCACTGAGGCAAAACCAGGCAGCCCTCTGCTGTGTGTGTGTCAGGAGCCTCATATCAGCTGGTGTATGCTGCCTGGTTGGTGGTTTACCGTCTGAGAGATCTCGGGGATCCAGGTTGGTTGAGACTGCTGGTCTTCCTATGGGGTTGCCCTCCTCCTCAGCTTCTTCCGGCCTTTCCCTAATTCAACCACAGGCTTCTGTCCATTGGTTGGGTGTAAATGTCTGCATCTGATTCTTTTTCTTTCTTTTTTTGAAAAAAGATTTATTTATTTAAGACAAGTACACTACTATTATTGTAGCAGAAGAGGGTATAAGATTTCTCTTCTGATGGTTGTGAGCCACCATGTGGTTGCTGGGAATTTAACTGAGGACCTCTGGCAGAGCACTGCTCTTAACATCTGAGCCATCTCTCCAACCCTGCACCTGACTCTTTCAGCTGCTTGTTGGGACTCTCGAAGGGGCACCATGCTAGGCTTCTATCCATAGCATCAGTAATAGTATCAGGCCTTGAAGCCTCCCCTTGAGATGGGTCCCCATTCGGGCCTGTCACTGGACCTCCTTTCCCTCAGGCTCTTTTCCATTTTTATCCCTGCAGTTTTTTTAGACAGGAACAATTCTGGTCAGAGTTTTTGACTGTGGGATGGCAACCCCATCTCTCCCCTTGATGCCCTGTCCTTCTACTGGAGGTGGACTCTACAAATTCCCTCTTCCCACTGTTGGGCATTTCATCTAAGGTCTCTCCCTCTGAGTCCTGAGTACCTTTCACCTGCCAGGTCTCTGGTACATTCTAGAGCGCCCCTCCCCCACCTCCCGAGGTTGCCCGTTTCCATTCTATGGAAACTCTTATAGAGGAAAGCATTTAATTGGGAATTTGTTTACAGTTTCAGATGTTTAGTCCATTATCAGCATGGTAGGGAACACTGTGTCAGGGAGGCAGGCAGACACGGCGTTGGAGAAGGAACTGAGAGTTCTACATCTAGATCCACTGGCAGCTGGAAGAGACTGTGAGCCTGGCTTTGACTCTGGAAAACTCAAAGCCCACCCCCAGTGACATACTTCCTCAAACAAGGCCACACCTCCTAATCGTTCCAATACTTCCAAATAGTGTCACTTTTGGTCCTGGTGACCAAAGATTCAAATCTGTGAGTGTGTGGGATCCATTTTTATTCCAACCACCACAGTGGGTAACACAGTGTTCATGGACAGGGGTCCTAGACAAAGTAACATAAGGAAAGAAGAAAGCTAGCTGAGCTGAGCTCCGGCTTGTCCTCTCTTCAGCCTCAGATGTTAGCTAGTCACCGTCACCTGTACCTCCTCCTCTCCTGGCAGCTGCAAAGCCTTCCTGCTACCATGCTTTCCATGAGGGACTCTACCCCTAGATTTCAGCCAGAATAAACCTTCCTTCTCTTAAATTGACTTTTATAGATGTTTAGTTGCAGGGATGAGAAAACTGACGTATGTGGGGCTCAGTCCTCAGCCAATTTAAAGAATCATCTTTCCACTTGATCTCCAATTCTCCTTCCTTGCAAATTTATTTCTATTTTTTCCATCCTAAGGAAAGTTAGATCATAAGCAGAACACACTTTTAGGTTATGAGAGCACATACAGTTCAAAGAGAACACATTAAGATGAAGTAAAGTGGGAGTTTAGACTTTCACCCCTAAAAACCAGTGAAATGAAATTTCATTCCCCCCTAGATCTTCAGCAAGATAAAACTAGCCAAAAGAAGATCTGGCTAGTTTCCCAGATTAAATATGACTAAGATGCAAGGAAATATGTTCAAATCATGGCAGTTATTACAGAAAAAATAGTACAAGGTAAGGAGCTTAAAAGAGCACTTTCCATAAGTATTTTACACTATAGCAATACAAGTGCAGATTCAATAACAGAGTTCAGCTCACACACAGAGTACACAGCCCAAGACAGCAGAGGCAGCTGCTAGCCTAACTCATTTCATGTTTTATCGATGTAAAGATGAAACAGAGGCTTCCACAGAGCCCACCATGATTCCCCCAATAACACCCCTTCCCTTGTCTCCACATCCTGACCCAAAACTCTGGCAAAAGCCCCTCCTCTACCAGAGGCAATGCGACCTCAAACAGTTTCTAGAACCTCAGGAAAGACCCTGCTCACAAGTGGATTTTTGATTCACCCCTCCGCTGTGGTTTGCAAATGCAGTTTTTTCAGGCAAAACTCAGAGATGTTAGATTGTGTTGAGAGAACCCAGTCAGAAATAGCAGGCTACCACCCTGCCCTGGGGAAGGACAGATAAGGAAATGGCCTAAACAGGGAACCACCCTGCCTAGGGAGGACAGAGAGGGAAATGACTCGGAAAAAAGACAATGCCAGGAAATACCACAAATTCCACAAGATGGGCAGGACAGGCCAAATGTAGGACTTCCTATTCGAGTTGACCAATAATTTTAAATGTTGCTCAGGGTAAACAAACACTGCTGTCCAACTCAGGTGACCACTGAATTCCCCACCAAAATGTTTATAAAAAGTGTGTACTTTGTGAGCTCTAGGTCTCCTCTTGCCTGTGTGCTGAGGGACCCCAACGTACGTTGGAACAATAAACCTCTTGCGGATTGCAGCGATTCCGGTCTCTGTGGCCTTATTGAGTGGAGGTCTTCTGACGGACCCTTACATCTGGTGCATTGGCCAATAAGCCCTCCTTGGGACCCAGACGCCGTGGATCGGAGGGCTGACCGCTCAAGCAAGGTAAGGTGAGATCCCTGTCTGTCGTCTCTGCCTGTGTGTCTTGTGCACGTTTTTTCTTTTGTTCCTGCATTCGGTCTGTAGTTTCAGTTTGACCTGAAGTTACCAGAGAGGCAGGCAGACCTGCCGGAGCACTGCGGCAATGGGGGACTCAGAAGACGCTCTAGTCTCCCGCTGGGAGAAGGACTCCGATGGGTTCGTCTCCATCTGGGCACAGGGGGCTCCCACCCCCGGCCATCTGAGTCTGTATTTTTCTTCTGTGCCAGTCACTGGGTGGTCGTTGTATGTGTGTGTGTGTGTGTGTGTGTGTGTGTGTGTGTGTGTCTTTTTTGTTTTTGTTTCGTTTTTGGAACTTGTTGGCTGTGGACTTGATTCCAGTGTAAGCTGGTGGGTAACCTGAATTCGATAGCGCTCGTGGGAGGAGCGCTTTGGTCTTGCTGTTTGTCTGTTTGCATGTGGACTCAGACAGATATCTGTGCTATCTGGTTTGCTTTTTGTTTACTTGCAAGTGTCTGTAAAGCTTGGAGAGCCTCTGGTCTAGTTTGGCCTGTTGGACTCGATTCAAGCATAAGCTGGCAGGTCACCTGAACCTGGATTCTGTGCCCGGGAGAGGAGCAAGCTATCTGTGTGTTGATTGTCTTTCTCTTTGCTTTTGGACTTCAGTCCTGTTCTGCACCCGTGGCAGGGGTGAAACTGTGTGGATTGTCTTTCTCTGTGTTCTTGGACTTGGACTGTGACTGATGCTATTTTTGGATATGGGATAGACTGAATCTACCCTGTTAAACATCTTAGTTAACCACTAGAGGAAAGGGTCTTTAGGCCAGAATCCCTCAAGTGCTCAGATCAAGTGCCCTATATAGTTACCTGGAAGGATCTAGTGGAGAACAACTACCCTTGAAAATGGATGGCACTGGAGTGTTGAGCCCATACCAAGCCGGAGCCGGCAGTCGGAACCGGACCGAATCGGCCGCAGTTGTGCAACCCTGGTGTGGGGCATCAGCTTTGGCCAGCCGTCCCCTCCCCCTCCCCTTGTATAAAAGCTTTTGTCTCCAAGACTCTTGCAGGTCCTGGCCATGAAGAAGAACCCTATAGAGACCAATGAGTCTGTAAAGAACATTCTTCAGGAGTCTTCCACTTCGGATCTGCTGCTGATGGATCTTCCATCCCCTTACCATGGCCCCAGTTCCCACGGCCCCTCTTCAGGCACCAGCAAGGGGGAAGCATGGGGAGGGACCCTTAGAACTGGGATGGGCCATGGGGACCTGGATGAGGATAACAATCAGGAAAGAATGTCCCCTCAAACATGGGGGCACCACTGATTGACTAGGCTGTCATCAACAGCGAATTTTCCCTGATTAGACCCGACTGGGACTACTAATATGGCAGGAGGTAAAGAGCACGGAAAGTCTACCACCAGACTCTGTTGGCAGGTCTCAAGGGGGTTGCAGGATGACCCACCAGTTGACCAAGGTATGTGAGGTTAATCAGGGACCAGACGAGTCACCCTCAGCCTTTCTAGAGTGGCTCATGGAGGTTCCATTCTGCTAATATACACACTATGACCCCAGCAGCGAGGAACACAAAGCTAGTGTGGCTATGGCTTTTATAGACTAGGCTAGTAGAGCTATCAGGAAAAAACTTCAGAGGCCAGAGGGACTACAGAATAAATCGTTGAGGGTTTTAGTGCAAGCTGATGAGCAAGTCTACCACAACAGGGAGACAGAGGAGGAGAAGGAAGAGAGAAAGAGAAAGGAAGAAGATGAAAGGGAGATGCAAGAAAGGTGACAGGAAAGGAATTTGCTGTAGGATCTTGGCTACAGTAGTTAGGGAAGACAAAGAAGAGAGATGGAACCTATCAAAAAGGACCAGTGTGCCTATTGCAAGGAGAGTGACCATTGTGCCCGAGAGTGCCCTAACAAACAGAAGCTGGGGGCAGGAAATCCCAGGTCTTGGGAAAAGCACTCCCAAAACCCACAATGGTGCTAGCCCTGGGGGAAGACAGAGTTCGGACCCCCTCTCCAAACCCAGGGTAACTCTGAAAGTGGAAGGGAAACCCACCAAAGTCTTGGTGAATACTGGGGTCCAACACTCTGTCCTCCAAGCTGATGGGCCAGTCTCAAAAAAAAAAAAAAATCATGGACTACCCGAAGAATTGTAGACCTGAGCATGGGCTGGGTATCCCACTCATTCATGGTCATCCCTGACTGCCCCTATCCCTTGCTCAGGAGAGATTTGCTCTCCAAAATGGCTTGCATGGGCTGAAATGGCTGGGCGAGGCCATGTGTATGCATATCTGCAGGCTGTGTATGTGGAGCTTAAGACCCAGGCTGATCCTATCTCAGTGCACTAGTACTGATGTTGGAGGAGGCATGAGAAGGAGTTACGCCACACATCTCCCAGCTCCTCCAGCTTGGGGTGGTCTTAGTGCCATTCTGCCTGGAACACACTGCTCCTGCCAGCCAGGAACTAACAATTATCACCCAGTCCAGGACTTTAGAAAGTTAAACTGGTAGAGTGGCTGACTTCTGCACTACTGTGCCTAACCCCTACACTCTGAGTTCTTCGCCACCTTCCAGAATTTGGTATACCATTTAGACTTGAAAGGTGCTTTTTTCTGCTTGAGCTTGGTACCCCAAAGTAAAAACTGCTTTGCCTTTGAATGGAATGACAGAGGATGGGACCACTGGTCAGCTGACATGGACTAGATTCTCCACCGGTTGGGGGCAATCCGGTCACCTTGCTGCTTAATCCCCAGTTGGAGCCACCACAGCATGAGTGTCAAGCACTGGCAGAAGTCCATGGGTGGAGAGAAGACCTCTTTGACTGACCGATTGACCCCTGTTGAAAACCGAGGACCTTGTCTACAGACGGGAACATTTCTCTTCATGAAGGTCAGAGATGAGTGGGTGCTGCCATGGTGGACAACACAAATGTCATCTGGGATGGCTGAACCCCAACCCCCAAGTATATCAGCACAGATGTCTTTGCCATCGCTTGGATGCCCTGATGAAGCCAGCAACTGTGAGTACTATTCATTGCCCAGAACATCAGGAGGGAAGAAATTCAGTGGCATGGGGCAGTAACAAAGCAGATAAATTGGCTTGAGAAATGGCTATGCAGGAGCCTATTCCTAGAGTGTAGGGTTGCGGGCCTGCAAGAGACAGCCACTGGGAACTGGGATCGGACTAAGGGATGGCCTCACTTAGAATGTATAACAGAAGAAAAAGCCCAAATTGCTTAGAAGAGGAAGGAAAATGGCACACTTGAGGGGAAAGCTATACTCCTCCAGAGAACAAACAAAAGACTCACTTTGCCAAATACATAAATAGACTCATTTAGGGGATAAGAAGGTTATTCAAGTAGTTAAGGTATATGTAATAGACCTTGGGTTTTTAGCCAGAGAGACAGGAGAACAGTGTAAGGTATGTCAGCAAGCGAATGCTTAGCAAGCAAACAGGGCAAGAGACCTAGGGAGTTTGTTGGAAAGTCGAAGTTACAGAAGTTAAGCCAAGAAAATACGGTTACAAATACTTTCTAGTGTTTGTAGATACTTTCTCTGGATGGGTTGAGGCTTTCCCCACCAAGCAGGAAATAGCTACCATGGCAGCCAAGAAAATATTAGAAGAAATCTTCCGGAGGTCTGGGGTCCCCAAGGTAATTAGATCGGACAACGGTCCTACTTTTTTGCTTCTAAGGTAAGTCAGGGATTGGCAAAGATATTGGGGACTAATTGGAAGCTCCATTGTGCATACTGTCCCCGGAGCTCAGGGCAGGTAGAGAGAATATGAACAGAAACCTAAGTAGACCTTAATTAAATTGACCTTGAAGACTGGTGCTGACTGGGTGGTGCTCTTTCCCCTGGCCCTGTTGCAAGCCTGGAACACTCCCTACTATTTTAACCTGACCACTTTTGAGATCCTGTTTGGTACCCCACCTCCCTCGGTGTCCACTGGGCCCTCCCTGGAGGTATCCCAATTCACTGATAGGAACCTCTTGAGGCTCCAAGCCTTTCAGTCAATACAACATGAGATTTACGTCCTTAACCGCTCGCTAGCGTTTATCAGAGAGCGCATAGGCACTGTACAAATTCTAATGCTGCGGCAACAGTACCAGGAACAAGGACAGAATGAGACTTCATTTCAGGATTGAAACAGTCTTAAGAAAAAGGGGGAAATGTGAGAACCCTGTCAGAAATGTTGCTCAGGGTAACCAATCACAGCTGTCCAACTCAGGTGACCGCTGAATTCCCCACCAAAATGTTTATAAAAAGTGTGTGCTTTGTGAGCTCAGGGTCTCCTCTTGCCTGCGTGCTGGGAGACCCCAACGCACGTTGGAACAATAAACCTCTTGTGGATTGCAGCGATTCCGGTCTCTGTGGCCTTATTGAGTGGGGATCTTCTGTCGGACCCTTACAGTGTTTACCCTGTGCTGTCAGGTCCTGGGCTCAAGCAAAATGCTGATACACACACAGTTCAGGGGGGTGGGAAAACAGAGTATCCTGTTGTTGCTGCAAGTCTCAGAAGAGCCAAGAATGTAAGAGGCCTGAGGGCTAAGGAGACTATAAGTCAGGGGCTAAGGGGAGGGGAAATTCTACTTAGCTCACCAGTGAAAGTCCTTAGCTTAGCTTGGTTGTCTGGGAGTGCACAGGGGCATTCTGTGGGAGGCTTAGGTGGTGCAGCTCTGTAGGCGAAGGCTTTCTCCATGCTCCCCCACATCAGTTCTTTTTGTTATTTTGTCTTTTTTTTTTTTTTTTTTTTTTGGAGCTGAGGACCGAACCCAGGGCCTTGTGTTTGCTTGGCAATCGCTCTACCACTGAGCTAAATCCCCAACCCCCCCACATCAGCTCTTGATGAAAGAGACAGTTACTGGTTCAAAACTGTTTATTCATTGAACTGTTTGTTCATTGTGGAAAATGGGTGCATACTACCTTCTCTGGTGAAGCAGAGATTAATACCATTTGTAGGAAGGGGTGTCCAGGAAGGAAAGCTTATTGGCTAAGCCCTTAGGATCTCTAGGTACCTCATTAGCATGGAGAACTCTGTTCTAGGCTATGTGACCACAGGTCATGGTTCCTATATGGGAAGTGTGGCCCATGTTTCAGGCCAGGAAGGGAGCAGGAAGACACCTACCATATCAGGTGGGTACCTGGGTATCACGGACTCTGAACCCACTCAACCTTACCAAATTTCCTTACACAGTCCATTGTTCCATACTCACAGGCCACTACCCCTCCTTAGAAGCCACCTAGCTTTACCTAACAGCATCCCTTTCCTTCTTTTCTATAAGCCAACCCACAGCTCCAGCAGAACCCCCTGCTTTATTAGAGGCATTGTTGGTATGCAGATTTCAGAAGCCTCCTGCTCTACAAGAGGCCATGCCAATACTAGATACCCCAGAGGCCATGCAGGTCACCAAAACACCAGTGGAGACATCTTACTGGACCTGAGGACTCTCAGATCACCACAGCCAAGGCCACTCAAGCCAGAAGACCAGAGAGAAACCAGGGGAAAACATCTATACAACAAAGATAAACTTGGACCTTAACCTATAATTAACCCAAACTCAGATGCCTTAGAGACCAGCATAAAACATAATCAATAGCAGATAAGGTAATATGGCACCAACAGAGTCCAGATATCCCATTACAGCAAGCCCTGAATATCCTAACACAGCTGAAGCACGAGAAAACAACCTTAAAAATAACTTTAAGGGGCTGCAGAGATGGCTCAGCCATTAAGAGCACTGACTGATGTTCCAGGGGTCCTGAGTTCAAATCCCACAGGGTGGCTCACAACCATCTGTAATGAGATCTGATGCATTCTTCTGGTGTGACTGAAGACAGCTACAGTGTACTTATATATAATAAATAAAATCTTTAAAAAAATCTTTAAAAAGAACTTTATGAAGTAAAGATGAATAAGTAATCTCTTTAAAGAAATCCACGAAAACACAAACAAACAATGGGAGAAAATGAATAAATCACTTAAAGAAAGCCTGGATTAAACAAACGGGGAAAATTAATAAAATGGTTCAAGACCTGAAAATGCAAATAGAAGCTTTAAGGAAAACACAAAGTGAGGCAACCCTGGAGATAGACAATCTAGGGAAGTGAACAGGAAGCACAGGTGCAAGGATCAGCAACAGAAAACAGAAGATGGGGCAGAGACAGGCACAGAAGATACAACAGAAGACATTGCTACATCGCTTAAAGAAAATGTTAAAGTTACAACATCTGGGAAACCTGGAACCTTAGGAAAAAAACAAACCTAAGAATAATAGAAATAGAAGAAGGCAAAAAAAGAAAAAAAAAATCCCTGCTCAAAGACCTAGAAAATATTTTTAAACGAAGTTTTAAAAGAAAAATTTCCTACTCTTAAGAAGGACATGCCTATAAAGATACAAGAAGCTTACAGAACACCAAATAGCTTGGACAAGAAAAGAAAGCCTCTCCTCTGTCACCTAATAATCAAAACAATTTTAGAGGACCCAGGTTCAATTTCCAGCTCCTACATGGCAGCTCACAAAACTGTAACTCCAGTTTTAGAGCATCCAGCACCCTCACACAGATATACATGTAGGCAAAATGCCAATGCACATATAAAGAAATAAATACTAAGCAGCCAGAGATTTGTGTGTTTTCCTATAGCTTAGTGTTATGTCCTTGCACTGCTCCCTGATAGACCTAACTGGGTTGGCAGGGAATGAAGACAAGACAGACAGACATACAAAGAGGCAAGGACAAAAAGCTCGGGTCATACAGATTGTGTTCTCTGATGGGAAAATAGCAGCTCCCTCGAAGCTAAGCATGTTTACTATATCAGAATTGAACAGAAGGGTGAGGTTGGGACACACAGAGAAGTAAGGAGGCAGGATTTATGGAATGCAGCTGGATCAAGGCGACCCACCTGGTATAGCTATTCCTGATAGCTGTCTCTGCATGGGGTGTGGGAAGTGTTCAGGACATAAATATGGGAGCAGGGGTTGGGGGAACTATGGTGGACAATTTTCAAACACTATCAATATCCACCCATGCATGGATCAGAGGAAGGTTTTGAGATTTCTCGGAACCTCATCCTTGGGGGAGGGGGTTACCATTTCCCATGGGTCTTAGCCTGGGGTCCTTGGTGTGGCTATGCCCATTCAGCTGCTCACAGTTATTTGGTCTTTCTCCACTCCCTACACAAAGGTAATTTCATGTACTGACTTAGTTATGTTGATCAGTTGAAAGTACAGATTTAAGCTTAAAAAAATCTCCTTTCTAATAACTTGAAAAATATCGACTCTGATTGGGGTTTAAAGTCCGTTAGAGGAGAAGTAACAACAGAGATAAAGTTTTCACTTAACTTTAACGATACGAATCAAAGAGAATAAACTTTCTGACCACTTCAGAGTCACTTCCAAATTTATAAAGACATCAATTTATTTGAAAACCACTTAGTGTCCACCCACTTGCTGTTGAATGCTGGGACTACAGAGATGAATGAGACCGGAGCCAGCTCCACAACAATGCACTGTTTGGCAGGAGAAGACTGGTGAGAAAACAAACAATGTAATAGACTTGCAGAGTCACAGAAGAGAGCATCAAGAGAAGAGCTTGGTCTGCTGGAAGGAATTAGCTTCTCTGGGAGGCATTTTCTGAATGGCTTTTTTTCACAATATGTTCAGTGGGTGAAGGGAGGATAGATTACAGGCAGACGGAATGACTTGTGGAAAGAACAAGGACGGGAGGCTTGTTTCCCTGGTGTGAAGGGCATGTAGTCATTTGTATCACTGAAAATCTGAATGAGGCCTAAACAGCTAGAAACTATTAATCAAGGAGTGGTGCCCATTTAAGGAGAAATCCACACATCTGAGAAAGTTAGTGGAAGTAAGAAAGGAGCATGGGAAATATGGGAGGCCAACAAAGAGCTAGCTAGCCTACACTATTATGGGAAACTACCACGTCAGGTTCTAGCTTGAGAGCTTCACAGGTATGGTGCCCATACATATAGTATCACATTTTTGTCTCTTTAAAAATTGTAAATCAGTGTATAAGGTAACAGGCCCGCAAATACTGCCTCATTTGTAGAGTTGGCTTTAAAATATGACTGAAATTACAGGGCTCACAGACGTATCCCAGGCAGGTAAGCAATACCAAGAAGGAACCTCCAGGAAGAATAATGCTATTCAGAACACACTAATAGTTCTATTCCTAGACTTCTATTTCATATTATTTTTGGTCTTTTATATTTATTTAAAATTCATTGGTCTTAACTAGGCTGACGTTATTTGGCCATACCTAACCCATATCAAAACCAGGACGAATGAACAAGTAATTTGAGTTTTCTAGCACTCTTCAAAAAACCAAGGATCTAGGACACTGTTTAAGACGATCCTCATTTTTAGCTCCAAGGACTTCTTTTTCGTCTGGGCACACAATTTTTATATATTTATTATTTATTTTTTCTTGATGGAGAATGATGCTTGGGCGCTCGGCCAGGGCCGAGGGGCAGGTGATGGGGGGCTCGCTCTGTTTCCAGGTTGAGATATCTCGCTAGCCTCCGCCCCCTTCTCCCTCCTCCAGTCTAGAAAGGTGCAGGATCTGCCGAAGCGTACGTCGCACCGCAGCGGAACGGATGCGGGATGGTCGCGGGTCCCCAGCTAGGCAGAGGCGGGAGGTCATCGAGCCGGGGAAGGTAGGAACAGAGTTTTGGGGACAGGCTGCCCCGCAGCGCAGAGAGCCCAGGGGCAGCTGGTGCGGGAGAGGTGCTAGAGCACCTTCGCAGCCGCGGGGCGGGAGCCATGAGGGGCTGGGTACTCTCAGCGCGCTTCTGCAGCGGCTCTCGGGAGGGGCCCTGGCGTGGCCGAGACCCCAGGGCCCCAGCCCGCAGCGTCCGGGGCTGCGGGGTCCCAGCGGCCGCCAGGGGCGGAACGGCGCGGCGAACAATGGCCGCAGCCGCCGCGGCGGAGGCAGGGGGGGGAGGAGAGAGAGCTGGGCGGGGGCGCGCGGCGTGGCGGGCGAGCGCGGCGGCGCAGGCGGGGGAGGCGGCGCGGGCCCGGGAGGGCGCGGCAGGAGCGCAGGGCGGCTGGCAGAGGCGGGGGGCGGGGGCCGAGGAGGGAGCCGGCGGCGTCGGCGGCGGCAGAGCGGGGTCAGTTCTCGGGAGCGCTCGCCAATGTGGGAGCCGTCTGCCGGGCGTCCGTGGCCCGCAGGTAAATTCTGGTGCGAGCGGCGCCGCCAGGCCTGACTTCCGCCGGCGGGTTCCGAGGCAGAGCGCCGGGAGCCCGCAGGGCCGCCCCTCGCGGCCTCGCTCCCGCGCCGCCCTCGGCCGCCCTGGGGAAAAGGGGGAGCAGGGCGGGGGGCGGTGTGCCGCGGCGAGCCGCACAGGTGTCCGCAGGGCGGGCGGGGCAGGGCGGGGGCAGGGGCGCCCGGCGCGAGGGTCGGGGAATGCAGGTCGGCGAGAGGGCGCGGAGGCCGCCGGGGCCTTGCAGGGGCGTCGGGGCGGCGCGGCCCGGGCGACGGTGGTGGCTATTTCTGTATAATGGGCAAGTGGCGAAGACGTAACTCGCCGAAATGGGGAAGGGAGGTGGGGCCGAGGGGACAAAATATAGCCTATGACAGGCGAGTTCAGCCGAGCCTCCTGCGAACTAGGACCGTGACGGCTCGGCTTAAAGGGGTAGTTGGCGGTAGTGACCTTGCTGGGGCGTGGGGAGTTGGGTGAGACACAAAGCTTGACCGCAGAATCTACAGTGAGGGCAGAGACTCGGGTCTCGGTGGGGTCTCTGTGGGGTGGGGGAGCGGGGCAGGGTGAGGGGCCAGTTTCACAGAGGCAATCAAGGCGATTGAACTAGGAGACCTGGGTAGCGGGTGGGAATGGGAGCCTGGTTGGGCGCGTGCGCTGAGGGGTGGGGGTGGGGGGCAAGTCTGGAAGTCCCTGCAATTATTTATTTTGCAATGTGAACAGTTTGCATTATGAATATCCTATGCCATCTCCCAAAAGCTTAGAAGTAGTTGAGTGGAGACGGACCATCCAATAGGCATGGAAGCACTAAGCAATTTAAAAGGGGCTGAATCCCGCAGAGATGATACAGATGAGCCTTTAAATGTATTCCAGTAACCGAAAATCTTCCCTATCCAGTGCTTGATCTCATAGTGTTAGGGAACTTTCTTAATTCAAGTAGGAATTTGATTCTGATGCATTCTTATGTTCTCTGAGGGGGTAACACTTGAAATAAAAAAGGTGTTGGGCAGGCAAAAAGATAATAACACTGTCAAATTGTTCAGTAGAATGTTTCTTCCCCATCCTTTCTAAGTCGATTCAACTGTACTGTCATGGATAGAAGAACTATAAAGGAAAACTATAATTCAATAAAGAAGAAAAAACTAAGACCTCGTAGATTATTTCTAGCATTGCAAGTCTTTGTCTCTTATTTGACTGAAAACCTTAAATATCACTTGATTGTGGATTTGCTGCAGGCCTGTATTAAGTGTGCAAATCTGTGATGCCTAACTGCATGCATGGTTTATGTGGCCACTGCCAGTCTTGGGCACCTGTCTCAAGCTGGGCATGGCATGGCGGTACTTTATGAAATGTACTCCACAGTGATGTCTAGTTGTCACTGGTTGTCATGTGTAGTGTATTCTTCTCAAATTAATGTTTTCCTTAAGAAATTGTTTTGTGTTTGTGAAATGTTGCTATACTCAAGTAGGTAAATTTCTAGTAGCATATACTTTTTAACTCCCTGTCTGGATACAATTTTAGCTTTTAGGAAAGTTGTAAGAACAAGAACAATACAAAGAACATTCTTCTAACTTTACCCAAATCACCTGTTATCATTGTGTCCATTTATCATTTACTCTGCCACACACACAGAATCACTATTTGTGATTATCACACTATTTGTGGATAAGACAGATATGTTATAGCCCTTACTTGACTTGCCTGGAATGAAGTTCTAGGGAAGAATGACTTTCTATACAATTACAAAAATAGGTAGAACTGTCTTGATGGCTCAGTGGGTAAAGTCATTTGTTGCCAAGCCTGTACATGATCATGGAGGTCATAGGAGAACTTGTGTGAACCTACTATTGTCTTCTACCATGTGGGTCCTGGGGATTGAACTCTGGTCCTCAGGTTTAGCGGCACATGGTGAGTTCAAGGACAGCAGAGACTATGCAGTATGAGCCAGTTCTCTATTTGTACCACGTGGGGCAAGTTGTCCTCTGACCTCCATGTTCCCACTGTGGCATTTTAATGTCCCACTCATATGTGCACATGTGTATGCACATGCACATATGCACACATGCACATTAAAAACTAAAAAGGATAGTGATAAAAATCTAAAATATGAAAAAATGCAGAAAGCATCCAAGAATGAATAGTTAGTAAAGTATTAGAACTGTTTTTGTACCTTACTGCTTTAGCATTTTTCTAAATTAAGTTATTTTATATGTATGTGTATATTTTCCTACATGTATGTCTGCACCTGTGTTCTCTTCTGCCTTTCATGTTTGCCCATGGAAACCAGAACAGAACATTGGATTCCCTGGAACTGGAGTTATAGACAGTTGTGAGCTGCCATGGGAGTTTTGGAAATCAAACCCAGGACCTTTGGAAGAGCAGTCAGTGCTTAACTACTGACCCATCTCTCCATCCCTGTCTTTAGAACTTGATTGGCCCTAGGTCCTCCCATATGCTAGGAAAACACTGCTAGGTCTGAGCCCAACTCCATCCCTTTTTAAATTGTTAGAGTGTGTGTGTGTGTGTGGGGGTAAGCTCTGCTGGGTAGCCTAGCTCCCAATCCTCCTACCTCAGCCTCCCCTACCACTGTACCTAGCTCTTACCTTCATTTCTTTTGTGCCCAGTGCTTTATGTCTTATCATTTATATTCATGGAGAGAAAACAGTCTATTGGTAATGTGAAGTTGAACTCTGTTAATACCAGACTGCTGGAGTTAAGTGCTGCATGATTAGTCACATTGAAATACTGTCTTGTAGGTGTTCCAGGACATACTAGATGCGTCCTGTCCATAATACTTACAACTTACATGTATATCAGTGGTTGACTTTGAATATCCCCCATGGTTCTATATAACTGCCCTAGTCATTAAACTCTTGGCATTTGTTGATGCTGTTAAGACTGAGAACCCAAACTGGCCTTGAGTGCCGTGGAGCCAAGGGTATAACCTTAAGTTAATCCTCTTGCTCTACTTCCCAGGTGCTAAGATCACAGGCTTGTGTCACTACAGCCCTTAACTTTGGTCCAGAAAAAAATTGTAAGAAGGCAAGTCTTTCATAGTTTAGTGTCTTGTGAAGAGAAGAGGGTTTTGAACCTGTCCAACTGGGTACTAATCATAGCAGTGTGCACGTGGCTATTGTAGATAACCCAACCTCCATCTCAAGCTGATGGAGATTAAGTGAGTACAAAAATGGCAAAATGTGGCACAGGACATGGGCTTGTGTCTGGTAATTGTTCCTTGGCTGGGAGCATGTCTGTAAAGCTATAACTGAGTAAACCGTGTGTTCACAAACTTTCACTGGCTCTTAGGAAACATTGACATTTATAATTGGATATTCCTTAATAGTTTTTTGGAAGGTACCTACCTTAACAAATTAAAATGAAGACGTAGAAGTTTAAAAGATTTATATATTTAATGTGTTTTTGTCTGCATGTATGTGCACCATGTTCATGACTGGTGCCTGAGATGATCAGAAGAAGGCGTTGGCTCCCGGAAACTAGGTCTGAGATGTCATGTGGGCGCAGGGACCAGGTGTTCTGCAAAAGCAGCAAGTATTGTTAACCAGGGAACATCATTTTAAAGGATGAATCCCACGAATTCTTTAGAGCAAGCAGCTCTGGATGGATGCTTAAGGTTTGTATAGTTTGTAGCCTGTCAGTGAGGATAGCACATGCGACTAGAAGGGGTCCTGATGTAAATGTTTCTACATATCTGTGCCATTTCTTAAAACTGTACTTATTGAAGATTATATACATTTAATTATAGCGTTTCATTTACTATAGGCAAAATTTAATTCATGCTAAAGGTAGACTGTTAAATCACAGACACAGTTGGACCATTCACTCCGTATGAGCTGCAACTCTTCCCTTGTCTGTAGCTGGCTGTCAGCTGCCTCTCTTGTTTTCCTTGGTGCCCTGGAATCTGGAATGTCATGTCCTCCTGTGCCTGACTGGCTGTCACTGGAGGGTGTTTTTGAGACACGTGACTAGGTTTCTCTAACAGTGCTTAGGATGGATAGGTGTCGGCCCCAGTACCGAGAATCGGGTGAAAGAAACACACACACACACACATAGGTTATCGTGTCAAGCCAGGAGAGGAAGAGAGGAGGAGAGAGAGAGGAAGGAGGAGGAGTGGAAGAGAGGAAGAGAGGAAGAGCGGGAGAGAGAGTGAGTGACTCCTGTAGCTTTATTCACCACTTATATACCCAAGTTCTCCAGGTAGAAAATATCTGGGAAGCACAGTGGGAAACCCTGGCTCGTGACTACCTGGCTCGTGACTTCGGTAACAAAAGACCGCTACGAGACCTGAATCAACCTGAATTAACCGAGAAGACCAGCCTAAATCTCAAGGATAGCTGAGGAAGCAAAAGGCAGAAGTAAATTGACCACCACCCAGGTGTGGTCCAGGTGTATCGGTTCCACATCAGCCAGGCTCAGAAGAGGTCATGCAGTGGAGACATTGGGTGTTTACTACTTGTTCTTTTCTTCTGTGCCGTAAATACATGGGAGAGGCCTCTGTCCAACAATCCCATGACTTTTACAAAGTGGCCAGGCCCAAATCCAATATGGCTCACTACAGATAGGTAGATTTTTTTTTTTTTTTTTTTTTTTTTGAGACCACAGACAACATATAACAACTTTGGATTTTTTTTTTTTTTTTTTTTTGGTGTCTTGATTTTTTTTCTATCATATTGTTTAAAATATAGGACAATAAGCTGGGCATATCTTTAAAAAAGAAACAAAGCCTTAAAGAAATATGCTGCTTTGGAATTCTTAATTATCCATAGTATACTTATAAGTGATTTTTAAATTTAGTGAATATAGCTTGTTTGATGGAAAAATGAATAATTTAGAATGGTATCCAATTAACAATGTTATTATAGACACAGTAGTTTCAGTTTATGTAGCTTATTATAATTTTGAAAGGCTTATGGAATATATAATATTAAATGAATGGATATTTTCATTTTTTAAAAAAAGATCTATTTATGTATTTTATGTATTTGGCTGTTTTGTCAGCATGTACATTTACACACCAGAAGAGGGCATCACATCCAGTTTATATTTGGTTGTGAGCCACCATGTGGTTGCTGGGAATTGGACTCAGGATATCTGGAAGAGCAGCCACTGAGTAATGTGTCTGTTCCCAGTGATTTCATTTTTTTAATGTCAAAAACCCCTTTTGTATATCAACATTAGAACCTAAAGAATGTACCCCAGTATCTTCAGTATGCTTATATTGATGCATTCTAGTATTAAAGGAATATTAGGTCTGTATATAAATATTTTTCCTGTTTAGAGATGTATACCTAATTAAAAAAAATGATGGGTCACAGAGTTGACGCATATTTAATAAATGTTAAACTTTGGGAGATAAAGAGCACTAAATCAATCATATGTTTTTAGTACATTTTTACTCTTTCATCTTCCAAAAGAATTATTTTCTTTTTCTTTTTCTAAAAATAGATTAAAAAAAATTGTGTATGGGTGTGCAGTGTATTCAGAGGCAGAACATCTCCTGAGACTAGAGTTTCAGATGGCTGTGAGTTCTCGAGTGTGTGCTCGGAACTAAACTCAGATCCTCTGCAGGGCAACAAATGCTCTTAACCCCAGAGAGCCATCTCTCTAGCTCACCACCCCCCACATCAATTATTTCAATTAAAAAGGAAATTGGGGGAAAAAAGGAAATTGGGCTAGTGTTTTTAGTTGTAGCTTGTGTATTTTAACACTATTGAAGGTGTGATGCATTTTAGAAATATTTTAAATGTATTCTTTGGCAAATACGTGTGTGTGTGTTAGATACGCACACACACATGCATACACACACACACACACACACCCACACACACACACACACACACAGACATACCAGTTAGAGCAGACCACCTTCATCCACCTTCATATTCCTCCTCCCATCTCCCTGGACCCTCTCAATCCTTCCCCTTCCCACTTTCGTGTGTTGTACTCTTCCTCCTCCTTTAGTAACCCACAGAGTCCAGTTAGTGCTTCCTCATGAACATGGACAGCCACACTGCAAAGAGAAATGACACTTTCACCCCCAGCAGCTCCTCAGGGAGAGGTGGAGTCCCTTCCCGTTCATGCTGGACTTACTGTCTGACTTGGTCTGTACAGAGCCTGGCCACTGTGAGGTCAGGAGTGTAAGCTCCTGGAGGGCAGCATTACATCATAGTGCTCCTCCCCGGCTCCTGGGTCTTAGTTCTTCCTGTCCTCTGTTCTGTATGGTCTGATCTTTGTGGGAGTGACAAAGATGTCTCAATTAGTATTGGATACTCAGTTATTTATTCTCAGGACCCTGACTAGTTATGAGTCTCTGTATTGGTACATGTTGTAATTAAGTTTTGAATTAAAAATGTAGATGTTTTGGAATTTATCACTTTTGAGTCCTAATTTTTTTCCATTTGCTTATGCTGAACAGGGATTTAATTTTAGACTTATGCCCAAAGCCCAAAGGCAGTGTTGAATTGCTGGATGTCTTATTTACTGTTGCATAATAAGCTATCCCAGACCGTAAGGGCTTAAAGCAATACACATCTAGCAGTTTCACTGGTTAAGCTACCTCTGGTCTCTTTTTCTTTTTCTTCCTCTTTTTCCTTTTTGGACACACAGTTTCTCTGCGTAGTTGTAGCTGCCCTGGAACTTGCCCAGTAGACCAAACTAACCTTTAGCTCAGAGATTCCTCTGCATCCTCATGCTGGGATTAAAGGTCTGCATCACCACATTCTGCTCCCTGATCTCTGCTGCTGTATGACTTTGCTAATGGGCTTTCCCTTGGGGCTGCCAGCAAACCTGAAGGCTTGAGTGGACACTCTTTTTCATGTGGCTCTTGGTTGAATTCTGTTGTGGATCCTTGGTCTTTATGCTTTGCCTTCTCTTCTGTCACTTGGCTGCTATGTGCCTTACCAGAGGTTGCCATCCTTCAATGCCAATGAGCAGGCGTCGGTGCATCTGAGACTTGTACACCTCACTTGAGAAGTGGCGTCTCATCACTTCCTGTTTGTTAGATGCCGCCCACCAGTCTGCCTTTTAAACGTTAAAAAGGGGGGGGGGGTGCGAAGGTACAATAATTTGGCAAAGGCTCAAAAGGTTATCTGACAGAAACTAGAAATCACCGGTAGCCAGGTCCTCTGTGACAGACCTATTCCCTTAGAAAGTTTGGGAAACATTTAGAAAAGAAATAAAGACATACAGGTGCTGAGAACACTAGTGAGAAGTGTTCAGTGTTTCAAGGTAATTGTGTGTGCACACGTATGTATGTGCATATGTGTGTGTGTGCATATACATGTAAGTGTGCATGCCCACCCTCGTGTGTAGCAGCAAAAGAATGATGTTGGGTAGCCCAGTGTATTGCTCTCTGTCTTACCGCCTTTGAGACAGGGCCTTTCACTGAATTATCAGGCTGCTGTTTTTGGCTAGGCTGGCTATGAGAACACCAATCATCTTCCTGGCTCTGCATCCTTCCCCCAAGCACTGGTGTTCCGGTTCATATGGCTGTACCCACCTTTTTATCTGAGCTCAGGGCATTGTGCTTATGCAGGAGGCACCATTTCCCACTGAGCCGTGTTTCCAGCTTAATAGTAACTTTGGATGAACTCCAGTTTGCATCTTGAGACAGGGATAGACCAGTATGAGTGTGTATGTGAATATATGCACCTTTGCTTCTGAGGAGGAGGCCAACTTTACAATTTTACAACAATAACTTCTGCCTAGGTGATGGGATTCAAGCTCTTTGCTGTTTTGTTTGGTAATTTTTGGAATGGCAGGTACTGGTACATTATATTTTATGTGAATTTTCACATTACAACAGCCCATGCTATCTCTCTCTCTCTCTCTCTCTCTCTCTCTCTCTCTATATATATATATATATATATATATATATATATATATTTGTGTTTTTCTTCCTTCCTTTGGCATCTACTTAAAAATTAAATATAGAAGAGATTTACCACACGAAACGAATCAAAACCAGAGTGTTAGGCCCTAAAGGAAAGTAAATACAAATTTATCATTGGGGTGGATATATCATAATAGAGGTCTAAAATACTGTTTTTAATTATGTGTGTGGATATGTGCACACAATGTAGGTGCCATTGGTGGCCAAAGGGGTTGAATTCCCCTGGAACTGTGTTACGAGTGTTTGTGAGCTGCCCTCTATGTGGGCACTGGTAATGGAACTCTAGTCTCCCATAAGGGCAGAGTGTGCTTTTAACCACCGAGCTACCTCTCTCACTGCTAGTGATTTTTTTTCAAGCAAACATTATATACATACTCTTTTATATTGAAAATAATAAAAACATACCCATCTAGGTAATTGCATATTATTTTTATAACAACAAAGAGAGTGCTTGTGTGAGTTACATCTTCCTCGAGGGTTCAGTGTTCAAAACCTGACTGGAGAAAGGGGGGTTATATGTTTAAAATGTTGATCTGAAATGTCTAGCATTGCTGACAGCTTCTCTTTTGCTTGGGTTGTCTAAGAACTCCAGAGCAAGATGGTGCCCAAGGTTTAACAGTTGCAGCCAACACTGCTTGTTATGGTATCCACTAATTGTGGCTGTTTACTGGAGTTAAAATTAACATTGGCTTTCCTGGTTGCACTAGCCACGTTTTGTGTACCCACTCGCATGCATGGGTACTGGATTGGATTGCAGAAATACAGGACATTTGTCACGATACAAGTTCTGTAATAATCCGAATCCCTTCATGTTGTTACTGATTTTGGTAAAAAACATGTGTTTAAGAATAACCAGAAGTCACTAAAATTGGTAAGTTGAACTTTATTTCTTTTTTTCATTTTCCAGTTTTTTGGAGCTGTGAGGGATACAGAAGTTTGATCAATATTGTCTTAACATGCTTCAGATAAATCAGGTGAGTCTGATTAAGGCATGCCTTACTTACAGGGTACTTTGCTATAAACTGGAACGTTGGAACATTGTATCTTATCTATTAGGTAACCATAACTGACTGCTGCCTTAAGGAGGTACATACTATATAAACACTGGGGCCTGGGGAAAGAGAGAGGCTGTTTGAGTAAAGTGGTGGTCGTCCTGACAGTTGGTAACTCCTGAATGTGCAGGACAAAGGTTCCTGATGTTATAGCTTTCATGGATGTGTTGATATGCCCAGAACAACCATGATCACAAAGTAACATCACTAGCTGGCAGTTCTGTAGACTTAAAGCATTTTTAGTGATACATCTTGGGATACTTGTGTCAGTGTATTTTTAAGAAAGGATTCTTTTTCTAGGGCATTTACACAGGCAAGAAGGATGGTTACTTCTAAACAAACTATAGTTTGTAATTCTGTAGACTGATTAAGGAAGAAGTTTTCCTTAGGGCTTGGCATTCCTCTAAGAACTATATAAATTGAATTTTACCTTTCTTTAACAAACAATATTGTAGCTCCAATATTACAAAAATATTTTCTAGCTTATTTGTTTTTAAGTCAAAGTAGAAGTGATTTTTCTGTTTTCTGTGATTTAAGAAAGTAATCCCTCCACAGTCAGGTTCACCCACCTTAAGAACTGATTCCTGTACCCCAATGCTACTACATCAGTGACTTCAAGCTTTTCTGTTTAGGCCTCTCTGAGGTAGAGTCACACTATAGTTGTCAGATTTATCTCTAACTTGGGGATCATCACAAACCTTACATGCACTTGAAAAGAATCTGAATGCTTCCAATCTGGATTGGGCAAGGCCACTCCAGCCTGTGGACCTTACTTGCACAGGCTATCCTGGACTGCAAAACCCATCCCTTATTTGGGTTCACCTGACCCCAAGTCTAGTGAATCTCAATAGCATCCTGCTCTTTAACTTACTTTTCTTATGGCATTTGCAGCTATTGTCAAATTGAAGATAGTTTTCTGCATCTGTGGATATGTTTTTGGTAATATATCTGTAATTTCAATCAGCCACAGGTTAAAAATATTAGAAACCATATTCCTTCTGTTAAACCTAGTTCCTAAACAGTAGCTATACACAGCTTCAGCGTCATCCTGGGTATCATAACTAACTTGCAGATGATTTAAAGTATTCAGGGTGATTTCTGTAAACTTGGGCATGAGCTCAGCATATGCATTTAGGGCTTGAGCATCTGCAGGCTTTGGCATGAAAGAGACCCTGAGGGATGACTGATTTGTGTGACATTTGTCTCCTGCATGAAGATAGTGGTTTTGCTTGCTTATTCTTCTAGTTCTACATTTAAATAGTTTCTTTTCTAAAAAATACAGTCATTACATGAGAGAATGAACAGCAGTGTTGTTACTAAAGCAGACATCTACACAATTGTGTTGTTCGTTCAGGTATTGTATAGCCTCCCATTACACAAGCACTCTGTTATTCTTTGATCTCCCTCTCCCTCCACCACACACACACACACACACACACACACACACACACACACACACACACACAGACACAGAAATCTTCTTGTAAAAGAAATATTGCTTTTATCAGAGACATTTATGCGGAGGCCTGAAGAGCCCTGAGCATGCACTGTGCTTAGTCACGTTAGAAATAGCAGCGTGACTTGTAAGAACTGTCTTAGGCTATTGTAGGTACACAGCTGTCATTCAGTAATTTCCAGCAGCTCTTTGTTGTCACACTGGGTATAATTAGAACACGATGTTTTGTATGTTTGTATAGATAGGGGAAAATGACTACTCGTCTTTATGTTTAACCACATGCATTGAAAGTTAGTGAAGGATCAATACTAATGAGGCTCACTCACTCCGTACGTTGCACATTACTGAATTAGGAATTGTATACGATCCCTTGGGATTTGCCTAGAAAATTTAATTAGTGATTGGAGGTAGATGAAATCAACTAATAAAGGCGTGGATTACCAGGATCAATTAGGGATTCCTTACTATTGACTGTTTCATTTCTTCAAAATGCTCAAATCAGAGAGGAATAGTTAAGATGTAAAGACTTTCTTCTCACTAGCCAAGCTTAAATTGAATTATTAAACTTTGGAGTGACTTTTATTTTATTTTCATGGCCATGGCTTTCTCATGAGAGGGGGAATTTGCAAGATAAAAGTAAAAATGATGAAAAAGGATTTAAGCTGACCCTCATGAAGCAACAACTATTTTACTATTTGATTTTAATGCTCTCTCTAAGGTTAGTTCTAAGTGTTTATCTGGAAGAATTTCCCTCCTTAATTAATCACAAATAACTGCACCTTTTTCTTATCCTAACATATTCTTTTGTATGTACCACTAAAATTGATTAAAACCGAGCATTTATGAATAACTGCATTATGTCATGTCATTATAATTATTTGATATTAAATCTAACACTATAATTGTGAAATAAGGGATGCTTTGTGTAAACCCTGTCTTAAAAAAAAAGTATGTTATACTAAAAACAGGCAGGTCTTATGGGAAAATGCTTTTAAGAAGCGTTTTCATAGAATTAGAACAAAGGTGGTAGAACATAATGACGGAGACAACTCTCATCACGATGTCTGCTAGGCCAGCAGAGCAGCCTGGAGCCCTGATGCCTTCCCCGCTTGGGGAGTGTCTTAGTCAGGGCTTCTAGTTCTGCACAAACATCAGGACCAAGAAGCAAGCTGGGGAGGAAAGGGTTTACTCAGCTTTCACTTCTACATTGCTCTTCATCACCAAAGAAGTCAGGACTGGAACTCAAGCAGGTCAGGAAGCAGGAGCTGATGCAGAGGCCATGGAGGGATGTTTCTTACTGGCTTGCTCCCCCTGGCTTGTTCAGCTTGCTCTCTTGTAGAACCCAAGACCACCAGTCCAGGGACAGCACCACCCACAATGGGCTGGGCCCTCCCTCCTTGATCAGTAGTTGAGAAAATGCCTTACAGCTGGGTCTCATGGAGGCATTTCCTCAAGGGAGGCTCCTTTCTCTGTGATAACTCCAGCTTGTGTCAAGTTGATGTACAAAACCAGCCAGTACAGGGAGGATGGGGTACAAGCTAGGAGTGGGTTGTTAATTAGGAGAGAAAGATGTGCAGCCGCCTAGAGTATGTATGGTGCTTCAGAAACCTTGAACCAAATGAGTGACTTGTTGTAGTAAATATTTGCATGTAAAGCTATTTGGGCAAAATAATATCCCCTATGACACACAGCAGATGTAAACGCCTCTTTAATAAATGAATGGTTGTTCGATGGGAAAGGCACTGGAACTGAGTGGTAGAATTGGAGATGGCGGTAGCTGTGGAAGCAGGTCCTTGGGCTGTGGGAGGGTCAGGTCTCTACCAGCCACCTTGCCCCTGTTCCCCCATCTCCTGCAGGCCTGGCGTGCCGCATGGAGCCACAGCTGCAGCCACTGCCCCCATTGCTCTCCCTGCTGTGGGGAGAAGAGCACCAGGCACTTACTGAAGGCTGCAAACAGGATGGAGCTCTCGAAGGTCCTGCCCCTGGATCTGCCAAGCTGCAAGATAGGCCTGACTCTGAGCAGGATGTCAGAGATGAAGAGTGGATCATTTTCTGGATTGAGTCTCCTTGAAGCACTACTGTGCTGCTGCTGGAGGCCATGCTACTGCTGGTGATCTGTGCTACCACTAGAGGCCATGACGATGTCTGTGATCCTTGGTGCCTGCTGAAGCCATGTTGGAACCATGTTGATGTCAATAATCTGTGCTGCCATCAGAAGCCATGGTTTAAGTCCGTGGTCCATGCTGCCCCTGGAAGCCATGTTGATGTACATGATCTGTGCTCTAGACAGAAGGCGTGTTGATGCTGGCGGTCTGTGCTGCCATGTGAAAGCCATGTTGTTGTCCGTGCTGTGGGCAGCTGATGGGAGACCATATTGATGACCGTGATCTATCTGTGATGTTGCTGGAACCCATGTGAAAGTCCATGTTCCATGCTGCCACCCAGCGCTATGGGTTTGTAGTGGTATCCATGACTGCAGATTTAAATCCTAAGAATGAGAGACATTGAAGGCTTTTGTGACACCCTCCTCACCTCACACCCTAAAAGAAGTAGTCCAGACAGGAGTTATTGAAGAGGGTTCTTTAGAAATGTAATTTAAAGATGCTGAAGTGTATCTCTTCACAGTTGATGGCTTCCAGGGGAGGGTGGTTGGACGAGGCACATGACTAAGTTTTCTTTAAGAGGCTGGCCACTCAGAGTTTGAGCACACTTCAGTGAGTGTGTGGACAACACTTACTGAACTCAGTGGGGTTCCTTAGGGGGCAGGGCACAAGAGTTGGGGGAATGGGAAGCGAGTGTGATCAGGGTGCATTGTATGAAAGTCCCAAATAATTAATAAAATACTATGCTGGGGGGGTATGTTTATACTGTAGAAAAATGGATGGTGTGGATAAAGAAAAAAAGCTGTAGAGAGTTCCACATTCTGTTACAGAGATAATCTCTGCTAGCATTTTTTGTGGTGTACACTTGAGCATTTTTCTATGAGGGTATATTTCTTTCTTTTTTTTTTTTTAAAGATTTATTTATTTTAGTTACATGAGTACACTGTAGCTATCTTCAGACACATCAGAAGAGGGCATCAGATCCTATTACAGATGGTTGTGAGCAACCATGTGGTTGCTGGGAATTGAACTCAGGACCTCTGGAAGAGCAATCAGTGCTCTTAACCACTGAGCCATCTCTCCAGCCCCAAGGGGTATATTTCTTTGTGAATATATTGTTTTTACAAACTGTCATTATACTACGTATAAAGTTCTGGAGTAATTTTACCATCTGATTACCATGGGTAATCAGCCCATATGTTGGGCAGATTTTATGTTCTAGTTAGTGCCACAGTAAATTTTTACATTTCTTTTTATTAAATGCTAGTCAGAGGTCCTCAGAGAACTGTGGTGTATAAGTATGAAGATCCCCAGATACATTTAATAATAGATGAGGTCTGTCCAGTTTCTTTTGTGTCTGATGTCTCCGGCCAGTCTCTTCATTCACTACTGTACTGTGTGAAGAGACCCCACGGCCACAGCGATTGTTATAAAGGAAAACTTGTCATTGGGGCTGGCTCACAGTCTCACAGGTCTAGTGCATGATCATCTTAGCAGGCAGCATGGCAGCATGACAGCCTGCAGGCACATGTGGTGTTAGAGGAGCAGCTGAGAGTTCTATATCCAGGTCCTCGGGCAGGGGAAGAGAGCCACTGAGCCTGGCTTGGGCTTTTGAAACCTCGAAGCCCTGCCCATCCCTTCCTTCCATCACCCATGATACTTTGCACCAACAAGGCCACACCTTCTAATACTTCTCAAGCAGTGCTACTTCCTGATAAGGAAGCTTTGAATATATGAGTCTATGGGGGCCATTCTTATTCAAACCACCTAAAATGCTCTCAGTCAACTGCAGTAGAAATTGTAGCAGGAACAGTTACACAATAAAAAGAAATACAGGTACACTTGGAAGAAATAAAGCCATTTTCAGATGCCTGTGATTGTCTGTTTAGAAAATGTCTATGAATCTATGCACACAAAATCAATAACCAAATTGAACATGCATTTATGCACATAGAATATATAAAAATTGTTGTTTTTGTATGCTAGTAATGAACAATCTGAATTAAAAATTTGTTTATGAGCCAATGAGACAGCTTAGCTCATAAAGGCGCAGGTTGCTAAGCCTGGGGAGGAGAGTTCCATCTCTAGGACCCACACGTTGGAAAGAGACAAGATTCCTTGGCGTTTCCACACATTTGCCGTGGTGTGTGCTTTCCCCCAACACTAAATACATTTTTAATAATACTTACAAAGGAGTAGACTTGCTTATGAAGGTCTTAAACCACAAAACATTGTTGAATGAAATTCAGACCTAGATGGGTAGAGAGGCTTAGCATGGCTGAGACAACACTATCTCCTGCAGCTTCCTGTCTCAGTGTAATCTTTATTAGGGCAATAATGAAAGGTAAAAGGTCATCTTCAGACACACATGATAAGAACAGGCCCAAATCCGAGCAGCAGTGACAGGAACAAAGTGGAGAACTCTTACTTTCTGCTTGAAATTTTACTGCAGTAATCCAAATAGGAGACTGTTGGCAGTAAAGATGACTTATGGCGCAATAGAATGAAATGGGCATTCTAGAAATAAATCAGTATGCACTTTTTGTTGTTTTGGGTTTTTTGTTTTGTTTGTGACAAGAATAACAAGACCATTGGGGAAAGAATAGACTCTTAGGTTCTTCTGGGACATTTAAAGGTGAGCATATAAAACAGTGGGTTTAGTTCCTTACTTACACACTTCACAAAGCTTGCATGTGTGTTCTAGACTTCAGAACTGGGTTGTGATAGTGCTTGCCGGTCGCTCTTGCCACTCAGTATGCTGGCGTTTTAGTATAGGTGAAGGCCAGTCTGAGCGTCACGCAGGCACATGTATTTAAAGCTCTCTCAACAAGTGAAAGTGTGTGTGCGTGTGGTAAATAGCACTATATAGAAGCGTATACAAGGCACCAAGATGTCCATGAAGAGAAAACTTGACTGTGTACCTGACCAAATAAATCAGAAGGCCCATGAGATACTACACATGTGCTAGGATGGTAGCCAGAGTCAAAGATTAGCACGCCTTTGCCAGGGCTGGAGCAATGTGAACTTCCATGTACTTCTAATGGGAGTGTTAAATGGTGAATCAGTCGCCTGTGGAAACGTTGGAGCATCCCTTAGACCAACGCATGGAATTGCCATGATTCAGTGATTTTTTTTTTTTTTTTATCTAAAACATATCCTGGGGGGTTAAAAACCGGCAGCCCTACATATGTGCTTTCATTGTAGTTTTCGATAGAGAGACGAGAAACAGACCAAGTCTGCACAGATGGATGGCTGAGCAGATTGATATTTATACTCCAGGAAGCAGAACCTAGATATAAAAATGTATCGATGCATGTCCTCGTGTAGGTGAGTCTTAAAACTGTGTTAAAGGATCGAGTATACAGAGTCCCATACGCTGAGATTCCATCCATTGGAATATCCAGGACAGGTAATTCTGAGAGACAGAATCCATGGTTGCCAGGGTCTGCCAGTGCTTCTCACCTTCCTCACGCTGCAACCCGTTAATAGAGTTCCTCATGCTGTGCTGATGCCCAATCATAACACTATTTTTTTTGCTACTTCATAATTGTAGTTTTGCCACTGTTATGTACATAATGTTGCTATCTGATACGTGATCCCTGTAGGTGTCGTGACATACAGACTCAGAACTGCCTACTTGTCATGGAGCTCCCTTCTAGAAGAAAACGTTCTGTAATTAGATCCGTTAGTGATTGTAAAGTGCTGTGAGTTGTAAAGCCAGTGTCTTGCTTGCTCCTAATAGATTAATTTGATCTTATGTTACTTTCACATAAAATACAAGACTGATAAAACATGGACTACAAAGACTGATTTTTGTAGACAAAAGTATAAAAGCTGCTGTCAGCATGCTCTGAATCTTTAGAGAGGAGAGGAAATAGGAGGAGAATGTAGGAATAGGAGGAAAATGCAAAATATACTCGATGGAAGTCTGAAAAACAAAGAGGTTACTTGAGGTTAAAATTCCAGCTAGATTGATAGCAGATAAGGCACGAGGAGGAAGGAGTGATCTTGAATCTGTATAAATTCTGCATGTTCAGAAGGACACATAGGATGGAGAGTCATGCGATAATGGGGCCCAGGAGAGGGAAACAGCATTGCATTGTGGCTTATAGTTTTCAGTAAACATGTAGCCAGTTCCAAAAACGAAATCAGTGAACCAAAAGTGGAAGAGACAGACCTTAAAGGAACCACTGTCATTAATGGCTGAAAAGCAGAAATCCTAATTGGAAATCTTCAGACCAGCCCAAGACAAATAGACGTACTCTGCAATACTCCCCCTCCCCAGCCCACAGGTACCAGGCAAACCCTGTACTGTTAAGCTCCATCTTTAGCCCTGAACAAGTAATAAAGATACGGATGGATATAAGATGCTTGTGGGAGTTTCCAGCCAGAAGAGCAGAGCAGCATCTTTAATGAAAGAAGACACTGTTGCCTCCGCATTCTCTTCTAGTTGAAAATACGTTTCAAAAAGTCGTGTTTTTTTTTTTTAATTCTTGGAATTTACATAATAAAATTTATTATGGTGACATGTACGGTTCTGTGGATTAGTTACTTATCTTCCATGCTTATTACTGTCAATAATCTTGTAGCTTTATAGTTTTCCCAAACTGGAAATGTAGTTAAATGCGTACTTCTCCCGTTGCTTGTCCCTGAGCCTCTGACGTCATCATTGTACCCTCTGACTCTGCGTTTGACTACTCTTACCTTCATAGAAATATAATTGTATATATTTGTTCTTTTGTTAGTGGCTTAATTTAGTACATTTTAAGTTTGTTATAGTATATATCAGAATTTTCTTCCTTTTGAAAATCGAATAGGAAAAACTGAAGAAAAAAAAAAAAACAAGACAGAGATATTAGTTTTCACTAGTCCTGGATAGTTTTTTATTTGCATAATGGTTCTTGCCAGTACAGGTAAGCAAGAAAAGGCACTCAGACTGGGAAAGAAGGAACACACGTGTCTTAATTCATAAGTGACCAGATCATCTACGTAGAAAATCAGGCAGCATCCTACTAAAGCTAATGAATGAGCAGATCTGGCTTGAAGGACATAAGAGCAATAAAAAGCCAGTCATTTCTAAAGTACACTAATGGGGCTCCTAAAATGAAATAAAAGCAATGCTTTTAGGATCATAAAAATATGAAATAGCTGGATTTGGTGATGTGCACACCCACAATCCCTAAACTTGTGAGGCAGAGACAGAAGAATCAGTACAAGCTTGAGGTCAGCCTTGTCTGTATAGCAAGTGTCACTTCATAAGAGCAAAACTAAAACTACC